>NW_027643602.1:0-15000 GCF_032717465.1 Coenobita brevimanus
CCTCATGACATCACCAAATAATGCCACTCCTCATGACATCACCAAATAATGCCACTCCTCATGACATCACTGAATAATGCCACTCCTCATGACATCACCAACAATGCCACTCCTCATGACATCACCAAGTAATGCCACTCCTCATGACAATCACCAAATAATGCCACTCCTCATGACATCACCAAGTACGCCACTCCTCATGACATCACCAAGTAATGCCACCCCGCATGACAAACCTTGCCCCGGTGTTCTTTTGTTCCCTTGCACTGCACCGGCGCACCAAAGAAGGGTGTTGCCAGGACTGACGTGTGCACTGGCACTTAGCGTCGTTCCTCGCTGGACGGCTGCCAGACACAGCCCCTCACTGACGCTATGTTTATTATCATATCCTCTAAGTGGTAACACTTCCACAATGGCTGGAGTGGCGTAACATGAGCACTGACCCCCTGTTGTGGTGGTAAAAGAATCCTGTAGGTCACCCCAGTCCTCTACGGGTTCAACCCAGCCACCTCCAGCCCAGTGTGTGCATTGCCTTACATGGCCGTGCACAGTAAACACCCTGGAATGTACCGCTATTGTGATGAGGAGGGGTAGATTGGAGATGGTGTTGTTTGGGTATTTGGGGAGGGTGGAGAATGACAGATGGGTGTAGAAAGTGAGAAGTGTGTTGGAATGATCTCCTGACTGAATGGGCTACATCAGACTGGTGGAAGTAGGAACAAAATCACTTTTATTGCTGTGTGGCAACCACAGCATAAGCGCCATGTCCAGGCCAGCTATACGGTGCTATCATAGCTTCGTTTTTCGTCTCGTTTAGTTTATAAATGCACCAACCTGCTTGCATTCATCGGCCTTGGATCACACAATGGCGGCTCTCATGATGCTTGATCTCTGGCAGCTCTCCCTATCCAGTCCCTTATCCCTGAGTTCACACTCATTGACCTCGCCCCAGGCTTCTCTTCGGTCTGCTTCTCATAGCAACCCTAACCCTAACTGTTCACATTCCTCTCACTTTCTGCTGCCTTATTACTTCTGGCAAATTATTAACAAGGCAAATGCTAAACACTTACGGTCATATTAAAAGTGTTCAGGAACGACAAAAGCAATTCTCGCCGCAAATCGTGTGTAGGTGAACAGTGAATGAGTTTGGCATAGTATGATGGCCAGCATCACTTCACGATTAGAAATTATAAACGGATGTAATCAATTCGTGCTTTGGGCTTCCTCACATATCCATCCCCTCAACTTACACCTTCCTCTCCCATACACCTCTCTACTCCCATCCCTCCATCTCATCCTCGATCTCCCCCTCCTCTCCCCCCTTCACTTCACTCCACATACACTCTTTTATTGTGCAGGGATAGACTATCGAATGTATTAATAGGTACATGGTTAGACAGTTTATTATTTGTCGTGTGTAGATAAACTTATTTCTTTATGTCGCTTAATTAGTAACAGTATAGCATTTACTGAAGATTTATTTTGGTATTTTAATCATTTAACTTCAATACACACCAATCAGGATATGTTTATTTCATGATTCATAGTACACCTCAAGCTATACTCATAATACACGAGTATACCATAACATTTGTACAAAAATTACGTTTTCTTTCATTGTGTATTTTACGGCGACGCTGAGGCAAAATAAGGAAGTAAAGGAGCGTTGTGGGTGTTGATGTGGATGTGGAGTTACGTGAAGAGACAGACAGACAAATAAGGAAGTAAAAGAGCGTTGTGGTGTTGAAGTGGATGTGGAGTTAAGTGAAGAGACAGACAAGACAAAGGAGTAGCGTAGAGTTGTTGATGTGGATATTGAGTCAGTGGAGACAGACAGACAAATGAGGAAGTAAAGGAGCGTTGTTTTGTTGATGTGGATGTAGAGTTGCGTGGAGAGACAAACAGACAAATGAGAAAGTGAAAAAAGCGTTGTGTTGATGTGGATGTGGAGTTACGTGGAAAGGCAGACAGACAAATGAAGAAGTAAAGCAGCGTTATGGTGTTGATGTGGATGGGGAGTTAACAGAGATAGAGAGACAATGAGGAAGTGGAAGGTTGTAGTGGTGTTGATGTGGATCTGGAGTTGCATGGAGAGACAGATAGACAAACGAGGAAGTAAAGGAGAGTTATGGTGTTAATGTGGATGTGGAATTACGTGGAGAGACAGACGAACATATGAGGAAGTGAGGGAGCGTTGTGGTAGTGATGTGGATGTGATTGAAAGTGTTGGGAG
Source organism: Coenobita brevimanus (assembly GCF_032717465.1). Classification (NCBI taxonomy): domain Eukaryota; kingdom Metazoa; phylum Arthropoda; class Malacostraca; order Decapoda; family Coenobitidae; genus Coenobita; species Coenobita brevimanus. The sequence continues at coordinate 2,234 of NW_027643602.1, forward strand.
AAGTACCCTGAGATCATTTGGCCATGTGGAGGTAATGGAGATTGAGAGACTGACTAGGAGAGTGTATGTGAGCGAGGTGCAGCGTGAGAAAGGGAGAGGGAGGCCGAGGAAGAGGTGGAAGGATGTGGTGGTGAGAAGAAAGAGGAAAGTGTGAGCAGGAGGGAAGACAGACAGATGCTGAAGGACAAGATGACATGGAAGGTTTTTGGCAAAGCACTTCTTCGTGACTAGCACCATATGAGAGTGTATTTCACGTAACTAAGTGGCAGAATAAGACAATGCTTCGGCTCCTCTTACATAGCTCTTCTACGTGACTAGCATCGTATTCCAGAGTTAATCTATTGTTATATCTCAGCAGTGATGATGGAGAATGGGCAATAAATACGATAATCATTTCGTTTCCTTTTCTTTTCGTTTCGTTTCGTTTATAAAGGCTCCAAAATGCATGCGTCGGCCTTAATCACCTAATGGCGGTTCTCCATGCTGCTCGATCTCTGGCAGCCTCCCTGTTCAATCCATTATGATCTCGTCTCAGGTCTTTTTCGGTCTGTCTCTCGCAACTCAACCCGCAGCATTAACACTTTTCACTTTCGGCACCCAATTGTAATCCCCGTCCTCTCCACATGCCCAAACTATCTCAGTCTACCCCTCCTCATCACAGCACCAATACACTCCAGTCACATCCTACCTCCCAAACCATCTCAATCTACCCCTCCTCATCACATTCCAGTCATATCCTACCTCTCGACTCTTTCATCGTAAACCCAGCCCCCAAGGCCTTGCACTCAGGGACGCACTACACATCCACCTAACTATTGTCATTTCTGTACATTTGAGTCTGCGATTATCCTCTTCCTTTACTGCCCAGGTCTCACTACCATACAGCATTACACTACGAATATCCTCTTCCTTTACTGCCCAGGTCTCACTACCATACAGCATTACACTACGAATATCCTCTTCCTTTACTGCCCAGGTCTCACTACCATACAGCATTACACTACGAATATCCTCTTCCTGTACTGCCCAGGTCTCACTACCATACAGCATTACACTCCTAACACATGCTGCATACAAAGACCCCTTAGCACGGAGGGAGAGCCCTCTCAATGTCAGGAAAGGCAACAGCTCCCTGAACTTCTTCCAACCACTCCTCACTCTAGCCACACAGCTTGCTCCATCATCATCATCATCATCATCCGAACTTCCTTCCCCGCCCTAGGTAAGGGTGAGGAGTAACAAAGTCCAGAAAGCCTAGGTATGCCCAGTTCAATGAGCCACGCTTCCATTCACTCATCATTCAAGCCCCCGGAATCCTGGCTCCATCAGATAAGGAAAAAAAAAAAAAAAAATAAAAACCGATGTCAGTAGCTTCTCATATACCCATCTGATCTAGTAAATCCGGACAATGTCACATTAAAAAGGGCTGGCAAATCCCTGGTTATGTGCTCCACACAACATTCATCCAGCCAGCTCGATGTCTTGTCCGTCCCTTAGCCTCACCGACTTTCATACATCTCTTTCTCACACACTCATCCACCATATCTCTCCACCTTCTCCTTGGCCTACCTCGCCTCCTCCCTCCTTCAAATTCGCTCAGATATACCTTTTCCACCACTCTATTGTTATCCATTCTCTCCACATGTCCATACCATCTCAGTATACTCTCTTCGATTCTGGAGTCACCAACTTCCTCACTCCACATCTTTCACGAGTCACATTATTTCGTATCCTATCCACCCTCTGTACTCCACATACATTCCTCACCAGTCGCATCTCCACTGCTTCTACTCTCGACTTTTCATTTTCATGCCACGCCATAGTCTCACATCGATATGTTAAAGTTGGCACTAACACTCTTGGCACTAACCGTCCTTCATGTAAGCCTAGTGCACCTGCAACACTCAAGTCTGTTTCTTATCAAGGCCTTCATTGCACCAGCTACTTTCCTTCCTTGTGTTACTCTACCTTCTACTTCTTTTGTACATTTTCCTCTCTTTTCTATCACTGTACCCAGGTATTTGAACTCTCTCACCAGTTCCAGTCTCTCTTCATTCACTGTAACATCACACTGGGAGTCACCTTCTCTCTCATTAACCATCACTTTACTCTTTTCCACATTTATTCTAAAGGCACGACTCTCACAGACATCAGCAAAACTCTGCACTAGCCTACGAAGTTCTTGTCAGGTACTTGCAAGCAGTACTGCATCATCAGCATACAACAAATTGGAGATATTCCATCCATCACCATTCATTACCAACGCCATCCCTCTCTCCATTACTCGTGTTTTTACTTCTCTCATCACCCCATCCATATATATATATACTGAACAACCACGGGGACATCACACAACCTTGTCGCACGCCCACACCGATCGTGAACCATTCACTCAGATGCCCATTTACCCTTACACATGCTTCACTACCATCATCATCATCATTATCATAATAATAATAATAATAATAATAATAATGATGACGATGATGATGATATTGATGGTGATGATGATGATATTGATGGTGATGATGATGATGATGATGATGATGATGATGGTGATGATGATGATGATGATGATGATGATGATGATGATGATGACGATGATGATGATGATGATGATGATGATGATGGTGATGATGATGACGATGATGATGATGACGATGATGATGATGATGATGATGATGATGGTGATGATGATGATGATGATGATGATGATGATGATGATGATGATTCTTGTCGACAGATAGACGTAAGGAACTGAAGGAATTCCACAGCAAGCCATGAAGAAAGTCAGGGGGAAGGCAGTCAGCCAGCCAGTCAGTAAGCCAGTCAGTAAGCCAGTCAGCCATCACTTACCTGCGTTAAAAGCTAAGTAATATTTCGCCTGTTAGATTAGATAGATAGATAGATTGATAGATAGATGGATGGATGGATGGATGATAGACTGATAGATAGATGGATAAATAAATAGATGGCTGTAGGGATGGAGGGATGGGTGGATAGATACGTGGACATATAGAGAGATAGATAGATAGATAGATAGATAGATGGGTGGATGGATAGATAGATAGATAGGAAACTTCACACTGCCACACTTCACTCTAACACACATTGTACACTTCATACTGACACACACACACACACACACACACACACACACACACACACACACACACTGCCTAGGTAAACTCTTTCACTTTTATCTATCAACTACCTTTCATTCTTGCTTGAAGTTTGCTCTCATTCAGCCAGTCCCAAAGAAGGGTGACCATTCCCAACCCTCTAACTATCGTCCAATTGCTTTAACGTCCTGTGTCTCAAAAGTTTTCGAGTCAATTCTTAACAGAAAATTTTTAAAGCATCTTTCCTATCACAACCTTCTTTCTGATCGTCAGTATGGGTTCCGTCAGGGAAGCTCCACTGGCGATCTTCTCACATACCTTTCAGATTCCTGGTCATCCTCCTTTCGGGACTTTGGCGAAAGCTTTGCCGCTGCACTTGACCTCTCAAAGGCTTTCGATCGAGTCTGGCATAAATCTTTAATTTCCAAACTGCCGTCTTACGGGCAGAGAGAGAGGCAGACAGAGACAGGCAGAGAGAGAGACAGACAGGCAGACAGACAGAGACAGAGAGACAGACAGACACGGAGACAGACAGAGACAGAGAGACAGACAGACAAACAGAGTGGCTGGGGACGAGAGGCCAGAAGAGACGGGCTGGGGACGCGCCTGACGTATCATATTCTCTCGTCTGGCGCGTCCCCAGCCCGTCTCCTTGACTCTCGTCCCCAGCCACTCCCTCCACCCCCCCTCCTCTCCCTTAGTCATTTTCTCTTCCTCCTTCCTTCCTGCTTCCTTCCTTCCTTCCTTTCTTCCTTCCTTCCATCCATTCTTCCTTCCTTCTTTCCTTCCTTCCTTCCTTCTTTCCTTCCTTCCTTCCTTTCTTTCTTTCTTCTATCCTTCATTCATTCATTCCTTTCTTCCTCTTCCTTCCTTCCTTCCTTCCTTCCTTCCTTCCTTTCTTCCTTCCTTCCTTCCATCGATCCTTCCTTCCTTCCTTCCTTCCTTCCTTCCTTCCTTCCTTCCTTCCTTCCTTCCTTCCTTCCCTCCTTCCTTCCTTCCTTCCTTCCCTCCTTCCTTTCATCCATCCCGTCTGTCTGTCTGTTGTCTATTAGGTATCTCCATATATACATACTAATGGCCTACCTACCGTCCTGCCTACATATCTACTTACCTACCTACCTTCGTATCTACTTACCTACCAGCCTACCTACCTATTTATCTACTTACCTACCTTCCTACCTACTTACCTACCTACTGACCTATCTACCTACTTTACTCTTGCCTACCTACCGACCTGCCTACCTACCTACCAACCTACTTACCTACCTACCAACCTACTTACCTACCCACCTATTTCTCTGTCTACCTACCTACCAATCTACCTACCTACCTACCTACCTATCTAAATACCTACCTACTTTGCCAACCTCCTTATCTACCTACTTACCTACCTACTTACGTTTATTCTTGCCTACCTACTTGCCCACGTTCATCAGTTACCTGTAATTGCCCAGCCTCAGTACTGATGCACACACACACACATACACACACACACACACAAGTATTCTAAGGTAGGACTTGATGGTGGGGAAAGGAGTGTGTGTGTGTGTGTGTGTGTGTGTGTGTGTGTGTGTGTGTGTGTGTGTGTGTGTAACACACTCTAACCTAGCCACACTCTAACCAAGGCAAGACTATGAATATTGTCCACTATACTCTTTTTACTCTAACTTGGCCTAAAACTCCCCTATTTCCGTCCTGAATGCTGAGTTGTAGCAATAGATGAACACTGGAAGATGATGCTGGTCACGAAGATGTGCTGAGGCAAGGTTGTAGAGCCATAGCATTGTACTTTCTGCCACTGAACTACGTGAAATCAGCTGCAAAGGAACGAAAATCTGGGCCAAGTGAATGTGAAAAGAATATATCTCCCGCAGTTTATATATAATGTTATTGTACGAACATTTATATCAACAGTTACCTTTTTTCCTTCATAATATGTAAGAACGACGTCGAACCAAGTTTTTGAAAAGATCCAGGAATGTAAGAGGTCTCTGTGGTAAGAAATTAAGGAGAAAAGTGTCGTGGGTGTTGGCGGAGCATTGCGGTGAGATGTGCAGGCACACGCATGACTGTACACACACACACACACACACACACACACACACACACACACACACACAATACTCTCTAATGGAACTTGCTGGTGGGAAAATGTGTGTATGTAACTGGTGGTGTGAGAGGTTGCCATGGTAACACACAGGCACCTCCCACTAGTCAACCAAAGACTTCCTTAGCGATATATTTTTGGACAAGGCTGATTAACATCCTTTTGTACGTTTTTTATGCAGATTATGGTAAAGCTTGAAGTATTTATACAGCACAGTAGGAGAGCAAGGTGTAATAAGCAAAATAAATAGCTAAGGAAGAGGTGCTAGGGAGTTGTAGAATGAGTTTATAGCTGTAATTTTTAGCAGAGCGTTCCATTAATACATCCATTATATTCCGGATCAAAGACTTTTATCACTGGAATGAATCTTTGTCTCAAAAATACGTTATATGGGACACTATTCACCAGCCTCATGTTATCAATGGTGAAGGATGCTCATGCACAATATAATTATTGAAGACTAACTTAGTGTCACGTGGAAGGCTTATATATTCCCGATTCATAATCTAAACATAGTCTACCCCGTAACCGTTCTCTTATATCCCGTTCTGCCTTATCTCGCTTGTGCACTAGATGGCGTGAAGGTAATGGCCTCGCAGTTTTAACGTTGAGTCGTTACTCCGTAGCTTTTCTCCTCCGTGGAGTCGAGTACTTCATACTGATATTCATGCTTTCGTGAAGCTGTGGTGCTTCATTCAGAGTCGAGGTGAAATAAACCTGCATGAAATTAGTTAGTTAACCAGGAGCAATGGGACGTGAATAACCTTGCACGGCGCTAGACCAGAGTCCATACGTGAGGGAGTAAGTTGGATAAATTAGTGACTGATGTTAGAGGACATCGACAGTGGATCCAGCCGTTGAACTAAAGCTTGATGTATCTAGTGGGAAGGTGGTAGTCGGATATTAACCATTTATGGAGGTATGTTCTATATTTACTACTTGTACAGCTTTATTTTGGACTTACATTTGATAGTGATAGTTTTAAGAATAGGTGATAGGAGTGATTTGAGTGACACTGGTGGTTGAATATTTGTAAATCTGCATTTAATTCATGTGTACAGCTGAAATGTTTATGTATATATTAATCATTGTTAGGACGGCCACATATAGAGGGAGGTGGTTTTTGTCTTGGGGGTTGTTCGTAGGAAAGTGCTGGGCTGTAGCAATAACGACTAGTGGGGTAGGTCATCCAGGGAGTGGGTACGGTTTGGTGGGAATTGGCTAGTAGTGATGAGAGGCGCGGTGCAGCATAGCCCCTTCCCTTGTCCCCTGTATTTTTCCATATCGTGGAGCAGTGGCTTTAAACTGCAAGATTAAGGACTGACAACGGGGTTAGTTAGATTTATAGGTACTTTTACATCAAGGTATTGACGAAAATAAAGAAATCGTGAGGGAAATTGGTGTGGTTATATTGAAAAGTGACCTGTGTTCGTCACTTGCTTCACTTTTTCATTTTATTAGTTATGTATTTACCGTCACGTTTTTCGTGGCTAGCCTTTGATAGCTTGTTCAGTTCATGTTGTACTGTTGTTGGTCTGTTTTGACAGTGAACCTTAGTGTGTGTGTGTGTGTGTGTGTGTGTGTTTTAAGTAATGATCAGTTTCTGTTCTACCAGCATTTTTCCACCATATTCTCTCCTACACCCTGACCCTCTGACCCCCATATCCACATTATGTCCACCATATTGGGTCGGTGGCTGGCACAATGTTGACTCTTCACTACATTTAATTACTGCCTCCATTGTTTTGGGACCTGCAGTATTAGTCTGCCATTTTTTCCAATCCGTCAGCTCTGATTGAATAGGGTTTTGGTCAATTAAATCGTCTGTGGTTTGTTCGTGTCGTTCTGGGAGGGTTGCATAAAACTGTCATTAACTCCTTGAGGAAAAATCATGAACATTTATTGGTTTATTAAACCAGCAATGTCTAGCTGACCAGACTCCAATTGGAGCCAAGCAACCGCCCCTGCAGGGTGGTTCGTCTTGACTAAGTCATGACATTAAATTCCTAAAAATTAGCGTATTATTTGTGCAGAACTAAGCTAATTCTTTCTTACGTCGTCCAACAAGTGGTTTCTTCATTCAGTGTATGTTTCGTTCAATGTTTACAAGATTTAATTGCTTATCATTGCTTCGTCTGGGATCGAATAGAAATAGTTTTCCTCAGTTTTCATTCATATTCCACTTATCTCGTAATTAAGAGGAATGAGTATGGCTGAGAGGAATGAGTGGCTGAATGTCTGAAACACATTACACATTACATTTTACCAAAGTGTATTAATAATGCTTTAAACTCCACATGTGCCGTGGCTGCTCAGTCGAGTTGAGAAGACTGGTGAGTGGACGATGATGTCACTGCCAAACCAACGTGACCTGGATGGGTGAGAGGTCTCGGTAAAAGCAGTAGCCGGCACACAGCACTCACGGACACATCTCCGCCTCATTTCACTCTCTCTCGCCCCTCTCATACCGTCTACTTCAAGAATTCCAGACTATCGATGTTAAGTACCATCTCAGCAAGTGGCCTACCGCAGCCGCAGACAGCAGCAGTTTGTGGCAGCAGAGAAGGCTGAGCAAGGCGCCTATAGTGCAGTGAAATTTGACTAACGTGTGGCCATAAAAATCCTTGTGAACCCATTAAGTTGTATGGATATGGAAAAAATGTGGAGAATATAGAAAGTGTGGTGGGATATAAAGTGGAAGATATAAGAAATTGCTAAGGACATAGGAAATAAAGGATAAGTGAACAAAGTTAGTAGAAGAAAGTAGTAAGGTATGGCCAGGAAATATTTTGGAAGAAATTGAGAATAACTATGGATTTAGCAATGAAAATAGCTATGTGGAGTAGACTACAAGTTGTCATACACCGTACACTTTACACAGTCATTCTCAGTTAATGTAGTTTTACGTGTGTATTGGGTGTGAATGTATTTACTTTGTAAATCAATACTGTTCTTTCACTTTCCTTAACCTATGCAGACTTACACAACTGTTGTCACTTATAAAAGGGGGCCTGATTTGAGGAATATGGCATGTGTGGCGGGTAGAGTAATTCTTGAGACATGACTTTCCCATGCTTTGAAGTGATATTCTCCTGCAGCAGACGACGCCCCGCCATAACAAGGCAGTGGGAAGAGTATCGGTTTATTACCTGGATAAATGTCGCATTTAGAACTGGACTCTTAACAGGGGCACCATAGTCTGCTGCACATCGGCCTGTTATGTGGGTGTATGGTTACCACTCAGCGTTGCATATGGTTTTCTGGGTAACAGGGAACCATTGGGCTTGTTACGTGATGCACTCGCCTGAAGTGGGTAGAATAATAGACAGGAAGGATGAAAGATACAGGAAGAGGAGGACTGAAACAAAGAAGTAGGCAGCACTACAGGAGAGTGGATGTTGTTGCCACCTCTACCAATCGGCACGTTAGAGTATAATAAAACTGGTGTCACTGTTAATAAGTATAATTTCATCTTTATAACCTTCTCCCGGAGAGGGTATATAAGCTGTCAGTTCAGTTTGGGGTCCTAAACTTTTGAAATGCATAAAAACTTAGGCGTTAATACTCCTAATTTTCAGAGGAAGGACGTTCTTTGAGACTAACCCATTACGGTGTTTCTATAAAGTGAAAAAATTGCCCTGTAGTAAGACGAGGCTTAGTCTAGGCAATGATGTTAACCCTTTCAAAAGCATGACATTTTCTAATTTAAATGTCTCAAAATTATTTAACTTCATCGTTGGCTTTTTTTTTTTTTTCTTTTCAATTTTCTGTTGTAAAAGGCTTGCCGGCTTCTGGCCATTAGTTCCTTCTTCCCTGCCTGAAAAAAATAGAGGGGGTTAATGAAGGCTATATCTACGACTATATATAAGAACTACAGTCCGAAGAGTCTCTAAAGTCTTTTAGGGACAGCGTGAATAATTCTTCATAAGATTGAAAGGAGTAAGCATTATTGTTTTAATATTACAGGCGCCTTGGGTTTGTTAGGACGCTGATATACAGAGGGAATTTCGTAGCCAAAATATCGAGGAACCAATAGAGAATGATTCCAACAGAGCTTGATGCTTAGAGGAAAACAGGTCACGAATACCGGCGTGGGTGAGATGGGCAGCTGTCAAAAATAGCGACGTGAAAGGGGAGAGCAAGGAGGGGGGGAAATGGAGAGCGATGGAAGCCGAGGGAAAGATGGAGGGAGAGGGAGAGAAATGGAGGGATGGGGAGATGGAGGAAAGGAGGGAGGGGGGTAAAGGACAAGCAGGGACTGAGGAGAGAATATTTTACATAACAATGGGCAATAGCAAGAGATGCCTTATAACTATTAAACTCTGCCACTCGCACAAACGTTAGGTGATACTGGATATTAGTCTTGGACATATTTAGCTATATTATTTCTCCATCCCTAAGCAGCTTTTCTTCTTCAGACAACCTAAGAGCACAATGTAACATCTGGCGTATTTGTGAGGGAAGATGAGAGAGACTGGCTGTTGTGGTCTACACGTAGTCAGGAAAGCTACAACGTAGGACAGATTTAGCAGTTTATTTCATCCTTATGCAAGATTTTTCGTGCTAGTCAACCTCAGGGCACGAGTAACAACTGGCGTGTCTGTGTGAGGGAAGATGAGAGAGTTGACAGTTGTGGTTTACACGCGAAGCCAAGCATGTGCTCCTGTCAGCTAGCGTCTGTGATTCTTGTTAACATTTACAGAGTCCATGTTACGGATCGCCTTCTTGATAACGCGTCCTTTATAAAGTTTCATTGCTATTACAAAAACATCTGACATTGTTTTGGAGGATGACGGTTGCTTAATACAGTTCCATTATTGCCTGTAAATTTTATCTTCCGTTTTCCTCCAATACACAGTACCAGCTGCATATAGAAGTTTATAATACTTTAGAATATACCCCTGACTTGAAATGGTGCCTACAAACACGTGTTAAAATGTTATCTTGCTTCTACGCCCAAGGTAAAGAGAATATAAGGTAGTTTAACACGGGGGGGCAAAAACGTGTCTGTCTGTGCATGACGTCACAGATAATCCAGACTGAGGGTCCCTGCCAGCCACTCACCTACCTGCCCTGTGATATCACCTCCCCAGCCTATAGGGGTTATTTTTATTTGCATCCTAAACTGCATGCAGAGCAATGAAGAAGTTAATGCTATGCTTTTGAAATATAAAACATGTCTTCAAGAAGGACTATCTGTTTTCAGAGAATATAGGAATGTCGTATACAGGGTCATACAGACAGATCCGACGTCACAGGTGCCTGTAAGCTGGTTGATTGAGACACATCTGAAAATATTGACAGAGATCACTGGTTGAGAGTATAGCAACACTAAACACCTACCAAATGATCCGGAAATTGCCAGTTTACATTGGTATACCATCACATTCGTTTTCTTTCACTCTCTCTCTCTCTCTCTCTCTCTCTCTCTCTCTCTCTATTATCCCTGACGTCACAGCCTGCTCGAGTCGGGTGAACTTACCTCTCATAATTCTCATTACCTTGTCTAAGCCCCTTGTTAAATCCTGTTCCGGTGACGGGACATGCAGGAGTGTGTTAGGGTGCGTGTGCTTGCCTCTGCGTCTTGTAAAATCATATGCTGGTGACGGGACATGCAGGAGTGTGTTAGGGTGCGTGTGTTTGCCTGTGTGTCTTGTAAAATCATATTCTGGTGACGGGACATGCAAAAGTGTGTCAGCGTGCGTGTACATGCTTCTCTTGTCTCCCTGTCTGCTTCACTGCCTGCCGAGCCTACCTCTTCCAACAACACGGAACACTGGAGGATATTAATATTCCAGTCAACGCAGGTGCATGTGCGTGCGTGCGTGTCATCATCATCGTCGTCGTCGTCGTTATCTTCCTCTTCCTCCTCCTCCTCCTCCTCCGTGGCTGTGTCTCCCTGCAGGGCAACACTTTACAAAAGGTGGTGTTCGTGCTGGCTGACGATACATCCTGAAACCTTCCTTAAATACCCTGCCTAATGGGTCAAAGTATCCTCGTGTGTTACTAATCCAAACTAAACGGATAATAATATAGCACTTAAAGCAACAATAAGGTGTGATACGCAAAATAATTGACTTAAGAAGAAGTGTTGCGGTGTGCCATGCCAACGAGAGGGGCATAAATGGTGTGTCGTGTGGTCGTAAAGCTTAGTTAGTTACCGGGAACATCACCCACACTGTTAACGCCAAGCCTTTCTCCTCCCTGTCAATGCCGCCGTCACCACCTTTTCCTCCCTCTTCTTGTCTTCATTACCTGTCAGCCTTCGTCCCCAGGTGCTGAGGAGGAGCCTACACGTGGTGGCACTGTGCACTCATAGTTTCCTGCACCTCGCCATGAGAAGGGCCTTGGTCTGACTCTTGTGAGACGCTGTCTACCACACTGGGATTACGGATACGAATATCTACACGTTGCATGTACTGTACTGTACCTGTACGACGGTCCCGTAGGAGCAGTTTCTGATTGTGGTTGACGGGTCTGCTCAGCTAGACTAACCGATGTTAAGCAACAACCTGCTCTGTCTACCCGTCCGTCTGACTGCCTGTCTCACCCTTTGAGTCTCCTGTCCACTGGCAACAGCCACCATGCATTTCAGATAGCAGAACCCTCAGGCACATTAGTCATGCAGACATATCACTCGTATCTTCCTCATCTTCTGTTGCCATCATGCACTTCGGTAAACAGACTCTCCATGCACACCCTCCCCACGGCGAGGTGCAGGGAAATATATGGAGGTTTGGCTCGCGGATGCATGTCGCAGCTGCTCCACCCAGGGTGTCCAACGCCACCACGCACAGGCTTCTCATCAGCGCCAGGCAAAACATATAGGAATATATAGTATGCAGGCAAGAAAGCAATCTAGTTGGCTGGCAGGCTGACAGGTAGGCAGGTGGTGTTAAAAATAATATACAATAAAAAAAAAAAAGTGACAAAAGAGGCAAGGAATACACAGTAAAATCTGAAAAAAAAAGACAAAAAAGGCAAGAAATGTACAATGAAAAAAAATGAGAGAGGAGGAAATATATGTATAATAGGATCAGCAAAATAAAAGGCAGACGAGAGAGGAAAGCCTAACATAAAGCTGAAGATGGGAGTAAAATCAAGAACCTAAGCAGGAAAACTTGGTGTTTGACAAAGTGAGGCTGACGGTGTTGACAATTCTTTATGACTTGTCTTTTACCTGCTCCTTTTTATTTTTCATATCTATTCATTCACTTTCATCTCTCCCTCATTCCTTCCTTCATCTCTTATTCTTCTCTCATTAATTCATTCGTTTCCCTTTCTTCGTCAGCCATTTTTCACTTCCATATGTCCTGATGTGACTGGCTTCCTCCCACGTGCAGTGAGAAATCTTAGTAGTACTGGTAGCTGATACAGCCTCAAGTTCATCTGAAATGTGAACCCAGTAAACACCTGGCTAAAGTTACCCTTCTGCTACAGTCCACCATTACTCTTTTGGGGAATAGGGTGGCAACTGAGGGACGTTTGTGTGACCAGGCATCAGAGCCACGCGGTCTTATCGAAGCCACGAGGCCAAG
>NW_027643602.1:20000-25000 GCF_032717465.1 Coenobita brevimanus
GGGATGGGCACTAACCCTCCACCAACCCACTTGTTGACACGTAGGGAGCACGTATGGGTTGGTTATATGGTAACCACCCAACGTTGTAAATGGTTTCTTGGCTTACAGGAAACCATTTGGCTTGTCACTCAATGTAAAGCCAACTGTGAAGGAAAGAAAAGCAATAAGAAGTGACAGGAAAGATGGGAGAAATAGGAAGAGGAGGACAGACAGAAAAAGAATGATAAAGGCTAAGGAAGAGGTAGGTAGCACTACATCAAGTGAGTGGATGATGGTCGCCACCACCTACCAGATTATTACCCAAGTGCTAAAATATGGTGCTGATTTCAGTGACGTGCCTTGGAAATGATGCTGGTAGCGGAATCTGAGAGGTGTCTGGATTACGAGAAAATCTGCGAGAACTTTTGCGATGTGCATACGAGGTTTTGATAAGTGGTATTCTGGAGAGTGTTGTACGACAATCTTAAGACCAACACCAGGTTGCGCCAGGGCAAGTGTTGGTCAATCAAGGAGCGGAAGGTTTCTCTATTTAACTCTGAGTAACCAATCACAGTACACCGGAGTATGACGTCATAGTGGTAGCAGACGATGTTTCCACACCGCCAGTCATAATTTCCAAGACAGTATTGAAGCAGTGGAAGACCACCAAAATATTATGTACAGAAGGGCAGTGAACTTCTCAGAGGAAGAAATAAGTGCGCTGATTCATAATTTTTTCGACATTGTGTCATGTAGGCTATCACCATATTTTAAATGAGTTTCTTCTTAACACTGGCATGTTTAATCGAATTTTTGTGAACATTATATCAATAGGCTATAATTTGTTTGTAGTAAAGGCAATATTGGCAGACAATGCTAGTTTTACCACATATGTCGAAGTAGTACTTGTTCCGTTATAGTATTCTCGCATCGTCTTCAACGGTATTGCCAATTGTATTTATTTATTTTGAAAAATCGCAACAGTTGTATGCACTTAAGGATCAATTGATGCATGATTTAATTCTCAGGATTTGAGGGATGTTTGAGCTACAACATTTGTAAAAATAGGAGAGTTATAAGACTTACGATGTACTTAGGGCTGCCCCTCACATGGCGCAACTCTACGAGGAGAATTGACAACGCCGCATAGGGTATGCGCTCGTTTTCTAGGGCCCCAGAATATGCACTTAAGTGAAAAGTTGCTCTTACGCCCAAAGATGATGGATTTGCGAGGATTTCTGAGCTTTCAGAATCCGCCCCCAGCACTGTAAATGGCTTCCTGGTGTACAGGAAACCATTTGGCTTGTCACTCAGTGTAAAGTCACCCACAGGTAGAGGGAAGAGGAAAGAATGATGGAGAGAAAGACGGAGGAGGGAGTGTAAAGTTACCCGACGGCAGAAGGACGAGGAAAGACTGAAGGAAAGAAAGACAGAAGAGGATGGAAGGAAAGAAGATGGAGGAGAGGAAAGCGCAGACACCTGAGAGCAGCACTACATCGAGCGAGTGGTACTGTATATAATAACCATTATCATATGCTTCTCGTAATTACTTACATGTCTCCCATCTAAAAGTATACACTATTCTATGTTCATTATGGCTTGACCAGAAATATTACCTTATAAGTCTGTAACACACACACACACACACACACACACACACACACACACACACACACACACACGCTAAAACATAAGGTTATATCTTAAAACATTGGTCAGGGAAACAATTAGGTTATCCTATCTACAAGTCAGTATTTGTCATCTGGATTATTCTGGACAGTGGACAGTCACATTGGAATAATTAAGCACGGCAATGGGTACGGAAAAGGCACGGAAAAAAAAGTAATTTCGTACCGTACCGTACTTAAAGAAATGTCGTACCGTAATTTGGCACCGTTCTTACTGGTGAAAAAAATACCATACCGTACCGTACTTCCCTACAGTACCGTCCCGTACTTTTGGGGCGCAAACGTGTGTGTGTGTGTGTGTGTGTGTGTGTGTGTGTGTGGGGGAGCGTGGTGAGAGGAAGAGGAGGAGGAGGAATTATAGAGGAAAGAGTACATAAAGAGAAGAATGCAAGGAAGGTGGAAGGAAGAATGTGGAAAGGAGCAGAGAGGAGAAAGAAAAGATGAAGTTAAGGGGTATATGGAAAAGAGAATGGAACAGAGAGGGATACATGAGAGAGAGGGGAGAGAGAAAGAGAAACAACAGGAAAGGGAAGGAAAAGAAAGGAAAAGGGAAAAAAGAGGAGATGAAAGGGGGAAAGGAGGTAGGATACAGGAAAGAACACAGACGACATAAGAAAGAGGAAGTGTAAGGAGATGTCGAAAAGAGAAGAAGAGGGAAAGAAATACACGGGGAAAAGGGAAAGAAGGGAGAGAAAGAGAAGTGAGAAAGAAAAGAGACAAACGTGAAAGAAAAGATAAAGGGAAAAAAGGAGGGAAAGGAGAGAGGAGAGGAAAGAAGAGACACGAAAGTGGGAGGAGAGAAGAGAAAGAGAGGAGGAAAGAAGAAAAGAGAAGGGTGGTGAGAAAATTGATTGAGGTGTAAAGTGGGGAAGCGATTAGAGAGAGAGAAAGGAAGGGGAGAGAGGGTAATGGGGAGGGGGGAAGGATTACAGGAGAGAGAGAGAGGGGGGGGGGAACAAATAAAGACACTGAACGATAAACAACGGCACAATGACGAAGGCATGAGAGGAATTGCAGAACCTAAATTTTTTGCATCATTTCGTTCTGTTTTTTTTATCTCTTTATCGTAGTTTTTTCTTGTCTCAGTCAGCTCCAACCTTCTCTTTGCTTATCTCTCTCCTCTCCTCCTCCTCCATTAACCTAGTAAGCATTCTCTATTTTCAACTCTTTCTCTCTTGAAGGGAGAAACCTGTACTGTACACAGGAAAAATCATCTGGTAAATTACCAATATGCGGGGAATCGAACCCGGGACTCTCAGATGAGAGCCAGGCAGCATACCACTACACCACGACCAGGTAAAAATTAACTCACGTTGTCACAATCTTGTAACCAACGTCCCTCCGCCCCCACTGTGGGCATCAAGAGGATGAGTTATCCCCCTGGCACTCGGGCAAGTAGATGCTTTTAATCTATCCCAAACACTTACGGCAAGTCAGAATGAAGAGAGAAACCTGTACTGTACACAGGAAAAATCATCTGGTAAATTACCAATATGCTGGGAATCGAACCAGGGACTCTCAGATGGTGTAGTGGTATGCTGCCTGGCTCTCATCTGAGAGTCCCTAGTTCGATTCCCAGCATATTGGTTATTTACCAGATCTTTCTCTCTTCTTTCATCGTTCCTCTACGCCCTTGTCATGGACAGAGAAACCTGGACAGGTGAGGCGGGGCAAATGTCATATTTTCTCTTTTCCCCCGGCTTGTCCGTCACTCTTCGTTCACGACTCCTTTCCCCCATCCCCCCCTACCCCCATCCCGTTTACCCTCTCTTCATAGCACCTGCCAGGCTGCACTCCCCATCCCCCTTCCCTGCCCCCATACACACCAGTTCGCTAATCCGCCGACCTTGAACCGTGTGTGTGTGTGTGTGTGTGTGTGTGTGTGTGCGCATCCTTGACACAAGCAACTCCCTAAAATTTTTTATCACAACCCATCCCTCCCTCTTCCCTACGGCTACTCTGCTATCACACACACACACACACACACACACACACACACACATACACACACACACACACACACACACACAATGAGAAGCTCGTCTTCATTCTTCGTATACGCAGCTGCTCTCTCTCTCTCTCTCTCTGCTTTTCAAGATTCTGTAGGAGTGAATAGTAATGTCAGTGCAAAGTATGCCTTTATTATTGTGATATAAGTATTGCAAAATAAAACTTAGGAATATATTTAAAGAAAACAACTGCAGTAGGCTGGTTGGCCCATGAGAGGCGACTCCTCCTGATTTTGGATCTGCATACGAGAGAGAGAGGTGAGGAGTGACCACTTGTCCCCCCATCTCTCTCTCTCTCTCTCTCTCTCTCTCAATAATCTGTAGCAGTGAATAATAATGTCAGTGCAAAGTATGCCTTTACTGTGATATAAGCATTACAAATTAAAACACTGGAACATATTTAGAGGAAACAACTGCAGGAAATCCTCTCGAGACGTCAGCATGTGGAACTGTCATTATTTCCCTGCGGGCCAATTAACGTCCACCTTCATACTTGCCTACTCCCTTCTGCCACCATTTTCGCCAATTCTCCTCATCTTTACTTTCCAATTCAGAGCATGTCATTTGTTATGATAATAATTGCACAAACACTCACACACACACACACACATATATATATATATATATATATATATATATATATATATATATATATATATATATATATATATATATATATAATACAGACAGAGACAGAGAGATGGTAGATGGGGGAGGGAGGACGGGGAGAAGAAAGGATGGAAGCAAGTGTTTACTTTGAGAGAGAGAGAGAGAGAGAGAGAGAGAGAGAGAGAGAGAGAGAGAGATGCCACCATTTTCGCCAAAGACTCCACTATATTTCTCCTCATCTTTACTTTCCGATTCAGATCATGCCAGTAGTCATGAAAGTCATAATAATAATTGCACACACACAGATATATATATATATATATATATATATATATATATATATAGCAGGGGTTGAGAGAGAGAGAGAGAGAGAGAGAGAGAGAGAGGTGAGAAGTGTCCACGTGTCCCCTGGGAATGGCCAGCCTTCCCGGGTCATATGGGTAGGACTGAGAGGAGGTGAGGGAAGGAAGGGGATGGGGGGGTACGGTTCATATGGACGAAGATTTAGTGGAAAAATCGAAAAGGAAAAAGAAACTATCAGCTCAGCCCCTGAGTGTCCAGGTTTCTTTGTCCATGACTGTACGAAAGGAAAATTATTTCATGTTATTTTGTAAGAGCTTCGGGTACACAAAGTTACAAGGCCACAGGGAACGAACTGCATACCGAGGGTGTAATACTACGGCGGCTTAGGGGGGTTTATACCACTTTTCTTCAG
>NW_027643602.1:30000-138735 GCF_032717465.1 Coenobita brevimanus
ACCCTCCAGCCGAAGCCGGCAGGAAAAAGTCAGAAAGAACACCACGCCGTATAGAAAAACTGGCGTGGACATTTTACAGGAAAGTGTGAAAGGAGAATAGAGACTATCATAGTGTAACCTGAAAAGAAAATTTATTTTTAGTTAGTATTGGTTATAATATTTTCTTTATTCTATATCCACCCCTTATTTGTCATATGCTTATCTAGCCTATGCTTGAAACTCTCAATGGAAGAGGCAGCAACTACTTTACTAGGTAGCTTATTCCATTCGTCTACTACTCTATTACCAAACCAATTTCTACCGATTTCCTTTCTGAAACGGAATTTTTCTAGTTTGAAACCATTATTTCTAGTTCTATCCTGTATGCTCACTTTAAGTACCTTGCTAATATCTCCCTTATTTATACCATTCATCCACTTAAAAACCTCAATTAAGTCTCCCCTTACTCTACGCCTCTCTAGCGAATGCAGACTTAGTCTTTTCAGTCTGTCTTCATATGACAGGTTCCGGACGTCATGTATCATTTTAGTCATTCTTCTCTGTACATTTTCTAACGAATTAATATCCATTCTATAGTAAGGACACCAAAATTGTACTGCGTAGTCTAAATGTGGCCTTACTAATGCTAGATAAAGTTTTAGTATTACTTTAGATGATCTATTGCTCACGCTTCTCGAAATAAATCCTAGGACCCTATTTGCTTTATTTCTCGCATTAATACACTGTTGCCTAGGTTTAAGGTCGTTACTAATCATAACTCCTAGATCTCTCTCGCATTCCGATTTGCTAATTTCTTTGTTATAACATCGCAATATACCACCAATATAACAGCCCCAATATACCACCAATATAACATCGCAATATACCACCAATATAACAGCCCCAATATACCACCAATATAATAGCCCCAATATACCACCAATATAACATCGCAATATACCACCAATATAACAGCCCCAATATACCACCAATATAACATCGCAATATACCACCAATATAACAGCCCCAATATACCACCAATATAATAGCCCCAATATACCACCAATATAATAGCCCCAATATACCACCAATATAATAGCCCCAATATACCACCAATATAACAGCCCCAATATACCACCAATATAATAGCCCCAATATACCACCAATATAATAGCCCCAATATACCACCAATATAATAGCCCCAATATACCACCAATATAATAGCCCCAATATACCACCAATATAATAGCCCCAATATACCACCAATATAACAGCCCCAATATAACAACCCCAATATACCACCAATATAACATCGTAATATACCACCAATATAACAGCCCCAATACGTATATGATTTATATATATATATATATATATATATATATATATATATATATATATATATATATATATATATATGTAATATCATTTAAACAACACACACACACACCAAAGAGACCGCTACCTGACCACGCACCTTGCCCCTGACCTACGCGGCTGACGTCACAAGAGGATTGGAGAGGCCTTCTAATTTTAGAAGGCCTTGACCTCCCACGTCTCCCTTTGTCTCTCACACTTTTGTTTATATCGATTTAACCATCTACCTGTCTACTAGATTACTTGCCTTTCTGTCTACTACTTACCTACCTTCCTTCATGCATATACATAGTGATTCTTTACCTACCAGCCTACTTACCTACTGCCCAACCTAATTACCTACTTTTCACAGGCCCATCAACCAGCAGTATTTTCCCCTGCCTACCTTCTTACAAAATTCCCACGTAAAGACTCCCACCCTTCTTTCTTCATCCTGCACTTTTCCTCTCCTCCTTTCCTTCCTGCCCTCCATCCCTCCTCTTGTACTTCGCCTCTCTCTCCACCAGTAGTCACTCCACGTAATGACAATCCATCTCATCTGCATATTTTTATTTTCTCACCCCTGTTTTTATTTTGCCATGTCAACTAATTTCCTCTATCTCTGTATCACCTGTCTTTGTCCCCCTCCTCTCCCCCTCTCCCTTCCTCTATACTCATCTCCCTCTCTCCACCTCTCCTCCCTCTTCCTTCTTCATCCTCTCTCCAACTTTTCTAACTTCCCCACTCCCCTCTCTTCCCTATTCCTTCTCTCCCTCCTATCGCTCCCTCAGCTTCCTCCTCCCTTTCCCTTCTCGACCCCTTCCCCCACACCCCTTTCCCTTTTTTGCTCCCCCACAGCCTCCCCTCTCTCTTTCCTCTCTCATCCTCATCCTGCTTCTCCTTCCTTCCTCGTCATTCCCCCACCTCACATTCTTTTTAATCCCTCAGTCTTCCTCGTCTCCTTGCCCTATCCTCTCCCCTACCCTTACACCCCCTCGCATCACCATCACAACCTCCCACACCCCTCTCCCCTCCCCACACTCCGTTCTCTCTCCCTCTCCCTATTATGTCCTCCCCCCTCTCCCCCCAGCCCGAGCACTTAGGTTATTGAAATCTGGTCGGCATTTTTGTGTTGGTGGTGCCATACACTTCGAGAAGGATGCCACTCCCACGGTATGCAATCTGCTTACTTGATACACACTCACCATCAAGACGTATCCCCCCCCCCACCCCTCTCTCTCTCTCTCTAAAATCCCCAAAATAACTCCTCTCTCAATCCCCTAATGACCAGTCTCTCAATCTCCTTTCGGCCGAATTTCAACTCACCCGTCCAGATTTCAGCACTTCCTTTATCTCTCAGTCTCTTTCTCTCCTCCTCAGCCCCTCTTTCAACCTCCTTAATCTTGTAACCTCCTTTTCATTTTTTTTTTTTTTAATAGCCCTTCACTCCATCCCCTAATAACGCTTTCTAACCCCCATAACTACTCTCCCAGTCCCAGCCTTTTTCTCATTCGTTTTCTCTCTCAACACATTTTTCTCACCATTAACACACAAATCCCCTGCCCGTTGCTCCACCTACTTTTCCGCCAACAACCCCGCTCTCTACAACCCTTCAACTCCCAGTAACCCCTCTCTCAACCCCTAACAACTCCTGTCTCAACCTCTTAACCTCTATCTCAGCCCCTTGATTTCTTTTCGCAAACTCCTTATCGCCAAACTCGCGGCCACCCGTCCAGAATTCAGGATGTCCTTTACCCGCACATTTCCTGGGCAGGGCGAGGGGCCTTTTTCCGTGTGGCTGTCTTGGCCTCTCTTGGCGGCGGCTGCTGCGTCCACAAAAACCCGGCCCCGTACCTGAATTAATTTATCTCACGTTCGGGGATCATTCTTTACCCTCCCGGTTCTTTTGTTGGCGAGTTGAGTAAATCTTTCTGTAGATAATAAGAATAATACGAAGTACATGCAAGAGTACTGGAGTAAGCTGAGGTGTTTACGTCAACTCCTTCTATAGCAGAATAAAACCGTCTGCAGGTAGCCAGAATAATAAACAGGTAAAATAAGAGACTACAGTAATGGGATAAACAGTGTTCGATCCTATAATATACAGGTAAAATAAGAGACTACCGTAATGCAATAAACAGTGTTCGATCCTATAATATACAATAAGAGACTACCGTAATGCAATAAACAGTGTTCGATTCTGTCAGTACCAGCAGTCCTTCCTAAGCTGAATAAAACCGTTTGTAGTTAACATGGATAACCTCAAGAAGAAATCCATTCCCGTCCCCGAATTAATTTATCTCACGTTCAGGGGTCATTCTTTACTTTGTCGTTTTCCTGCCACGGCTGAGTAAAAATCGTCTGCAAATACCATGAATAACGTGTAAGATTCGTCCCTCACATCTGAATTAATTTATCTCATGTTCAGGCGTCATTCTTTACCTCGTTCCTTTACTGCCACGGCTGAGTAAAAATCGTCTGCAAATACCAAGAGTAACGTGTAAGATTCGTCCCTCACATCTGAATTAATCGCTTCAGCATGATGGTGTTGGCATGTTAGTGTTGGCTTGCTTCTTTTATTCTTTCTACCACCAGGCGATCTGATTCATCTTTGTGGAGACTCTTGCAACTACTGTAACTCTCCCTCCCTCCCCCTCTTCCCTCCTTCCCATCCTGAGTGAGGTGGAGGGGGGAAAGAGGGAGGGGGAGGCCAAGGATGAGATGGAGGGATGGGGTGGAGAGGTATATGAGAGAGGGGGGTGTGAGTTGGGAGCAGGGCAGTGAAATGGCGGGGGACAGGGCGACTTGGAGGCGATTTGTTTGTGGCCACCCCAAACGGGATTGAGGCGTCTGGCAATAGATAGATAGAGAAGTAATGCATAAGACTGCTTGTTTAGTTGCATCATCTGCCTTCCATCTACCAAACAGCAACCAAACCTGGCTGAATATTTAAGTGGAAAATATGAAAAATGTTAAATCAGACAAAAGTAAGAACTGTAATATACTTTGGTTATGGAGAAACCTGCCCATAATCCTATATAAATAGTTGCCCTGGCGTTTGTGTCCCTACTCAGTAACGACTCTTCTCACAACGCACTACCACCCCGCCTTACTCGTACACACTCTGGCACCTTATCTCCCCACCTTGTTATAGGTCTGCCTCTCTTCTTGTTTGTACTGTATAATTTCACACTTTTTCGCCCTCCAACACTACTCCCCCTTCTCTCTCTCTCTCTCTCTCTCTCTCTCTCTCCAGAATCGTCTGGAGGTAGCAAGAATAAAGCTGAGATACGTCCTGGGGGGAAGGGGTTAAGGCAATCTTGGTAGCGGCAGACGATTTTATTCAGCAAGAGAGACAACCAACATGGAGGAGAAGGAGGGAGAGGCTGTCCAGTAACACCTTCAGTTCGGTGACTTATTTTTCCATTTATTCTGCCTCCAGACGATTTTATTCAGTTCAGGAGAGATTTACCGCAGTGGATGGGTTAAATATTGGCATCATGTATTCTTTAAGGCTAAATTAGGTCCTCCCTGGAGTTGATTACGGACGTCTGGAGGTAGCAGGAATAAATAAGCAAAGAGGGTCATCGTACTGAAGAGCTTAACACCTTCCCTAAGATGAAGTAGGCAGCTGGTCCATTGCGACAAGTGGAAATGTTGAGTGGGAGAGACACAGGGTACAACTTAAGTCTTAATTTTCTCTCCTCAGTTTCTCTAAGATGGGTCCTGTGTAGCCCAAAACGTTAGGGAAAATAAAGAATGCCAGCTCTAACCTGTCTCCCTGCCACCCAACCTTTCCACTTGTGGTATCAGTGCCACCACGTGCAGGCGTCCCTCTCCACCACCAATACCGATACTATAGTTACATGGGCGCTACCCCTCCACACCACCTTCCACACATATTAGCATGCCATGTTATCCCTCTCACCTTACCTTTCTCCTCTGGCCATATTTCTCGGCCATAAAGTCACATTGAGGGGAAGGTTTGAGGGGCTGGATATCACAAACGCACACGATTCCCACCACAAATGCTGAGGGAAAAAAAAGAGAGAAAAATGGGAACACCGAGACCAGTCGTGGTGTGTATATTGAAGTGACCCCCTCCCTCCCTCCGTTCTCTTTCACCTCTCGAACCCCCTATCTTCTCTTCACCTCTAACCATTCCTCCTCCTCTCCCTTCTTCATTCCTTTCCCTCTCCTTCACCTCCAACTTTCCTCCATCTCTCCTCAACCAACCACCCATTCTACTACTCCCTCCCTCTCCATTCCTTCCCTCTCTTCCTTCTTCCCATTTTCCCATAATTTTTTTCTTTCTCCTCCTCTTCCCTTACCACCGACTTCCCTCTTTCCTTCCACCACCTTCATCAATCCATTTTCCAACTTTCCTCCACTCTCTCTCTCTGTGTCACTGGCATTCTCTCCCTCTCTCCGTCATACCTCCTTCCTTCATATTCCCTCCATCTCCTCACACACACACACACACACACACACACACACACACATTAATCGATGTATCACTTGAACACATTAATGTCTTGTTAAATTGGTGTAAACCATAACCGCATTATTTTCAAACCTAGTTTCACCGAGTGCGAACCGTAATGGAAAATAACACACGGGATAGAAATTAGACGTTCTTTATCTTAAACAGTGTTCGGATCTGCACACTGATCGTTCATCTCTGCAGCTCGCCTTCCTCTTTGTCCTTCATTTCCATCATATTGTCCTGAGGCTGTTTCTATCATTCACATCCCCGATAACTAAGGGTGTATCTTTTGTACTATGAATAGTGAAACAAGACGAAGACATCCCCAACCTCTCTCCCCTGCAACAGCCCCCCACCTCCCCCTAGCCCCTGCCCCTCCTCCTGTCTATTCTTTCAAAGGCGGAATGAACAAGTGCTGTTGCTTAGTGTGATTAAATATTGTATTCCAGTAATTCTTATCATCATTTCTTAACAAACTCATCGTGTTATAATTAAATATAGCTAAAAACTATACATAACTGAGCCGTAAAAAGTGGCTTATTGACTGTTATTAGTCTTGCTGTAAATCTGATCGGTAGCAACTTCAGTTGAGCTTGTGCATCGCGCATGTCTGTAGCATCAAGTGTACCAATGCTTCCGATGCACTCAGTGATTGAGAGGTGATATTTAATTTTATTTTCTAATATTAGTTGTCTAGGCTTGTGAAACTCTCAGAACCACTTTGTATTAATCCCGAAATGCAGATAGATTAGTCAGTAGCCTGTGTGGTTGTGTTTGATGCTTGTGGATTACGTAGCACGTTGGATTGTGGCACGTGAGGTTACTGACTTGTGACACGGGACGGTTGGCACACCTGCGTTGCCCACCACGTGCCACCTACCCTGCTCCAAAACACTAGTTCCCGTCTCTTCCCGCAGGTGGCGTCGCAGAAGAGTTCTTTAATTTGTGTGAGATATGCGTCTTGTCGTGATCTCCGAGAACAAGAGTGACTGTGGACCTGATAGCCTCGCTCTGGTGTGAAGAGACGGGGCCTGACTGAGGTCCTGAAGACTCTAAGGTGAACTGCCCGGCCGCCACCCCGACACCACCGGCAAGGTCAGCCATTTTGATCGTCCTACATTTTGTAAGCTCACGCTTCTTGATATTACCTCTTACTGTAACTTCCTTACCGGTTTAAACTGATTGCATTCATCATGTCGTTATTATCTGGATGTTCTATGGAATAGGGGAGGTATTATTATTATTGCTGTACAGTTAAATCATCAATTACGATAGTTAACGCTTACCTACCTGCCGGCTTGTGTCGTGCATGTTATTTTCTAAATGTGATAATGACAGTTTAGAAATGATTAGCTGGATTTTATATATTTTCTTCCCCCTCCCTTATATTCACTTTCTTCCTCTTCTTCGTCTTCTTCCTCTTCCTCATCTTCCTCTTCCATCTTTTCCTGTTCCTCTTCTCCTCTTTCTCTTCCCCCTCTTCCTCTTCTCCCTCTTCCTCTTCCTCTTCTTCTTCCTCTTCCTCTTCTTCCTTTTCCTCTTCCTCTAGCTGTTCTTCCTCCTCTTCATCTTCTCCCTCTTCCCCTTCTCCCTCTGTCTCTTCCTCTTCTGTTTCCATTTTTTCCTCGGTCTTCCTGTTCCTCTTCCTCTTCCCTTTCCTCTTCCTCTTTCATTTCCTCTTTCATTTCCTCTACCCCATCTTTCTCTTCCCATTCCATTTGTTCGTCTTCCTGTTCCTCTTCCTCTTGTTCTTCCTCTTCCTTTTCCTCTCCCTTTTCTCTTCCTTCATTTCGTCCTTCCTCCTCCTCTTTCTCGTCCCCTTCTTCCATTTTTTTTTCTCCTCTTCTCGTTTCTCGTCATCCTCTTCCTCCTCTTCCTTTCCTTCCTCCTCTGTTTTTACCTCTTCCTCTTCCTCTTCTTCTCCTTCATCCTGCTCCTTTTCCTCCTCTTCCTCCACGTCTTCCTGTTATTCTTCATCTTACACCTCTTCCTTCTTTTCTTCCTCCTCCTGCCTCTCCTTCCTCCTCCTCTTCCTCCTGTTCTTCCTCATCCTCTTCCTAATCTTCCTCCTCTTCCTGACCTTCCTTCTCTTTCTCTCTTTCCGTCTTTTTTTTTTCTCTTTCTCTTTTTCATTCATCTCATTTCTTTGTATTTTCTCCTACTTTCTTCTCCTCTTCTTTCCTCTTTCTCTTTGGCTCCCTTTTTCTTCTCCACTCTTTCTCCTTTCGTCTCTCTCCTCTCCATTTTTTCTTCTCTTCTTCCTTCCGTTGTCTCCTTCCTTCTCTCATTTATTTCTTCTCTCCTTTCTTCTCTCATGTTCTTTTCTTTTTCTTCCTGCTTCATCATTCTTCTTCCTTACCTCCCCTTTCTTCACTCCTTTCTTTTCCTTCTTTCCATTCTTTTTCCCTCCAGTCTTCCTTCTCTCCTTTCTTCTTTCTTCCCTCCTTTCTTCTTTTTTCTCTCCTTTCGTCGTCCTTTCTTCCTTTTCCTTCATTCATCTTCCTTACCTTCTCTTCTCTTTTCTCTCCATTCTTCATTCTTCTCTCCTTTCTTCTCTGATTTCTTCGTTCATCTTTCTCCTATATTCTTCATTCTTTCTTTTTTCTTTCGTCTTTCTTCCTTTTCCTTTGTTTTCCTTATTTCTCATTTCCTCTTTTTCTTCGCCTTTGCTCTTTCTTCGTTTTAATTTCTTCTTCTTTGTCCCTTCTTGTTTCCTTTCATCTTCTTTATTTTCGTTTCTGTTTTCCTCCTCCTACTCCTCCTCCTTCTCCTCCTCCTTCTCCTCCTCCTCCTCCTCATCATCATCATCATCCATTTCACTCCCCATCGAAAGAAAAATACCAAACGAAATGTTTCCTGAAAACAGGCAGATTTTGAAGGGACTCTGTTGATAGATTTCCTAACTTTTACTATCCTGTTCCTGGCTCTGGATCCCTCCCGTCCCATGTATTTGGGCAAGAGAGTTAGCCTAATATGATGGTAATTCTGTCAGTTAACACTCACTCCCCTTTATTAACTTACTTTGACCCTTTTGGTTGGATTCACAGTCGTCTTTGGTGATGGTAGGAGGAGGAAGGGAAATGGTTTGAGTGGAAGGAGGAAAGAAGAGCTAGTGGAGAGAGGAAAGGGGAGTTAGGAGGAATGGGAGGTGAACTGAGGGAAGGGAAGAAGTGATGCCAAGGAGTTTGCTGAGGAGGGGAAGGAGAACTTGAGGAGCAGGGAGTGCGGTTAAATTATTGGAATCAACTAGTTCTTAGCAAGCCGAATAAAGTCGACAGGAGAGAGCCAGACCGAATTTAACACCTTTTCTACGTGAGAGCTGCCCAAACCTAAAGTATAATCATGTGTGAATAACAAGTAAAATATGAAGGACGTCATCATTGGGAAGAGGTTATGGAAATTCCCTCCCCTAAGCCGAAGAATATCAGTCAGTAGCGTAGGTAAGATAAACACGAGACGTCACCTCCATTAGAGGCTGATGTATATATTGCCATCGTAGGTAATGGGGTAATTGAGGTAGAATACAACACCCTGAATATGAGAACTCTTCTGAATAAAATTATCCAGAGTTAGCCAGCATAAAATGAATAGAGATCATCGTAGTGACGGGATTAAGGCCTTTCACGGTGTTGTGTGTTAGTATTCCATGTGTAATCCACTTGATTGAGGATATAATGTGACGCGTAGTCCTAATATTCTAAGTGCATTATTACATCATACACTTGGTCATTAAGTAACTTATTTTCTCCTTCCTCTTTCTTGCTCCCATCCTACGCACTCTTTCAGCCTCTTCCATTTTGGACTGAAAGAATCGTTCCATTTCGTCCACTTCCAAACCCCGCATCCTCTCACGTTTACCTCATTCAGTTGCATGCACTCACCTCTGCATCATGTTCTCTGTCTCTGCCTCCTGCTCTCTGTCTCAGTCTCTCTCTCTGTCCTTCTACCCTTCTCCTTACCTGATTTCCTCTCCTGAGTTTTCCCTGTCCTTGCAACTGATCCAATATCTCTTCCTATAAATCTTCCTCTGCCTGTGCCTCTGTCTCTCTGTTAGTCTCTGCTTCCGTCTGTCTCTTTGTCTGTCTCGGCAGTTCCACTTAAGGTGAAGAGTTTTGAGATGTCATAAGTTGAATAAAATCTCCTGGTATTTGCAATAATTACATCTAGTAGACATCGTATTGAAGGGGTTCATTATAGTGTGGATACCGACAAGCAATTTTATTCATTTAGGAAGCAACCTTTCCTAATTGAAAGAGTGAGCTTTAGTCTTCATATCCCCCTCATTACTGTTAGGTCATCGGATTGAAGGTTAGATGTCATAAGCTTTTGGGCCATATTATATGTGACTTGAGATTTCCTAACACCTTTTCCATAACGAATTATTTTGCACATTACACCTTGGTGTCATTCTGAAGGTTACTGATGGAAATTATGGCTATATCAGGAAACCATTTTCTATGCTGGGTTGTAACCATATAACCAGATTTTGGCGCCTGGTGATTTAGTGGGTAATTGTGATGTTCCAATTGGATTGAGCCGGTGAAGGTTTATATCCAAGGGGTGGTTGGGGTTGATTGCTTATGTAATGCCACTCAGGGATGAGTGAGGCTGGTCACTCTCATCTTAATTGTCAGGACCAATTCCCTAGCCCTGGGCTCCTATGCTCCACATGGGGCAATCTAGGATTGGATGATGGATAGATGGATGAATTATTATTAAAAACATCTTGCATTTGGTATTGACAAGTTATTTAACTCATGTTGTCTCCAGATGATAATGTTCTTGCTGCCAACAGGCTACTTGTAAGGTTTGAAAGGAAAGAACTAATGTATAGTATATTTTCAGGTGTGTGAGTTGACTGAGCCATGGAAACCACCTACAGAGAGGGAGCAGGGGGGGAGAAGAAAGCCAAATTAATACCAACCAGCTGCCACGTTAATACCAGCCAGCTGCCTGGACAGGAAACCAGAAGTTCCCTTTCTCCTACGGTCCACCATCCTCCTCATTTGGCATAGGGAGTTGAGGGAGAAGGAAGGGGAGACTGAGGATAAAGTAGGAATGGAGAGGTATATGAGAGGAGGGGAGCAGTGAAATGGCAGGAGACAGGGTGACTTGGAGGCAATTTGTTTGTGGCCACCCCTTACAGGATTAAGGCGTACTGCTATAGGTAGACAGGTAGTGTAGATTTATTCAAACCAGAGACCAGTATCTCATTTTGGTGTGTGTTTGATTTTTTGCTGAGCAGATAGATGATGATTGGATGACATTTGTATGGGGGAGTACATGATGAGGGTTGACAGCACTTATTTAACTTGAAAAGTTGGATGGATTATTGGATGGTTTTTATGAAATGCATGTGTGTGGATAGTTATGCCTGTGTTGTGGTATCAGGATTTCAGGGGCTTAAATGATGTGTGGGGATGTGGCCCATTAGGCATACCATTGAGACTTAGAGTAGTTCTCGTTATTCTTAAAGTAGTTATTATTATTACTATTATTATTATTTGTGGTAGGTGGGGGTGCTCACCATCCACTCACTCGATGTAGTGCTGTTCTCGGGTGTCTGCCCTTTCCTCTCCATCCTTCTTTCCTTCTATTCTCTTCTGTCTTTCTTTCCTTCATTCTTTCCTTGTCCTTCTGCTTACGGGTGACTTTACACTCCCTCTTCTGTCTTTCTTTCCTTCATTCTTTCCCCTTCCTTCAGCCTGTGGGTGACTACACTGAGTGACAAGTCAAATGGTTTCCTGTGCACCAGGAAACCATTTACTATGCTGGGTTGTAACCATACAACCAGATTTTGGCGCCTGGTGGGTTAGTGGGTAATTGTGATGTTCCAATTGGATTGAGCTGGTGAAGGTTTATATCCAAGGGGTGGTTGGGGTTGATTGCTTATGTAATGCCACTCAGGAATGAGTGAGGCTGGTCACTCTCATCTTAAATGTCAGGACCAGTTGCCTAGCCCCGGGCTCCTATGCTCCACATGGGGCAATGTAGGATTGGATGATGGATGGATGGATGAATTATTATTGAAAACATCTTGCATTTGGTATTGCCAAGTTATTTAACCCATGTTGTCTCCAGATGATAATGTTCTTGCTGCCAACAAGCTACTTTTGTTAATCAAGGTTTGAAAGGAAAGAACTAATGTATAGTATATTTTCAGGTGCGTGAGTTGACTGAGCCATGGAAACCGCCTACAGAGAGGGAGCAGGGGGGGAGAAGAAAGCCAAATTAATGCCAACCAGCTGCCACATAAATACCAGCCAGCTGCCTGGACAGGAAACCAGAAGTTCTCTTTCTCCTACGGTCCACCATCCTCCTCATTTGGAATAGGGAGTTGAGGGAGAAGGAAGGGGAGACTGAGGATAAGGTAGGAATGGAGAGGTATATGAGAGGGGGGGATCAGTGAAATGGCAGGAGACAGGGTGACTTGGAGGCAATTTGTTTGTGGCCACCCCTTACAGGATTAAGGCGTCCGGCCATATGTAGACTGATAGTGTAGATTTATTCAAACCAGAGACCAGTATCTCATTTTGGTGTGTGTTAGATTTTTTGCTGAGCAGATAGATGATGATTGGATGACATTTGTATGGGGGAGTACATGATGAGGGTTGACAGCACTTATTTAACTTGAAAAGTCAGTTGTCCATTTTGCATCAAGTAGAGACTGTCCATTCATGATTTCTCATAGGAATAGATTGATTGAAAACCAATTTTGACCATTCAAAAAACTGACTACGTCTCTCTTGAACCAGTTAAGGATGGGTCTTTTAAATATTCGTTCTATCCGTAAAAAGATAGACTATATTAATGAAACTCTAAATCTGCACGAGCTTGCCATTTTGTGCTTGACTGAAACCTAGTTGTATGAGTCTGATATCGATATTATTCGTAATGCCTTGCCTAAGACATATTCTATCATTAGTATTCCCAAGCCTACTGCTGACTATCCGGGAGGAGGCGTGGCACTCATCTACTCAACTACAGCTCGTCAGATGCAACCACATCTTCATATTTTGTGTGGGAGTGACCAGTCAGATTTTAGTAGTTGTAAATTGAAATAGTAACCAAGGAGACTTATTCCTAACTTATAACTACAGCTCGTCAAATGCAAACACATCGTGGTATTCTTTTGCAGGAGTGACTGATTCAGAAGTGGCTATAGGTATAAAAACAACTTTCACTTTGAATACCTGGCTGTAACAAAATTTTATTAGAATATGATGCTATGCCCTTCTTTTTTGGTTTAAAATATCATAGCATCATGAATTTTGAATTGTAACTGTAGATGAGTAAAATGTTGGTAGTCATGAAGAAGTGCTGTGGAAAGGGTACTCTATAGCATTACCTTGTTCTGCCACTGAACTGTGTGAGATGGACTGCGTAAGGCAAAATATAGGCCAAGTACAAGGTAGAAGTAGTGCTATATACTGTATAACTGTCTACTCTAAATGTGAATAATTTGTATTATGTTCCTACAATCATTGCAGTGGTGTTCCTGTGGCGGCCTTGGGTTTGTGTGGGTGTAAGTGAAGTACAAGAAAGCAGGGTTCCAGAGAGATGGCAGCGTGATGGCGGTTCAAGAGGAGTGAAGGGAGACTGCCTGGAGAACTCAGAGTAGCAGAGGGGCCACGACTGCTTGGAGAGGTTGAAATCTGTTGTGATGGGTATAGTACTGTCTCCTGTCTCTCCCGTCTGTTTTTCCTGTCTCTTGTCTGTCTCTCTTGTCTTTTTCTCTCATGTCACTCTCTCATGTTTGTCTCTCATGTCTGTCTCTTATCTGTCTGTCTTATCTGTCTCTTTTGTCTTTCTCTTTTCTGTCACTCCTGTTTGTCTGTTAGTGTAGGCAGGTAACTATGGAGGGTTGAATTGAGCAAGGACACTCATTCTTACATTATAGCCAAGGATGAGATGGAGGGATGGAGTGGAGAGATGGGAGGGGGTGTTAGTTGGAGGGATGGAGAGAAGATACAAGTAGATATGGGAGAGAATGTGTGTGGGTGAAGGCATTGGTAAAGTATATATCTACAGAGGTGCAGTCATAGAAATTTACTGTCCATTGCATTGGGCATGTGGAGAGAATGAAGGATGGCAACTGGCTGCAGCGGGGGAGAGGTGTGAGTGTTGAGGGTAGAGTTAAGGGGTAGATTGAGATGGTTTTGGGAGGCAGGATGGAGCTGGAGTGTATTGGTGTTGTGATGTGAAGGGGGTAGACTGAGATGGTTTGGGAAGAAGGATGGGACTGGAGTGTAGTGGTGTTGTGATTAGGAGGGGTAGAGTGAGATGGTTTGGGCATGTGGAGAGGATGGGGGATGACATTTGGGTGCGAAGGGTGAGAGGTGTGAGCATGGAGGGTAAAGTTGAGAGGCAGACTGAAAGACCTGGTATGAAGTCAGCGTCCTCAGGGATAAAGGGCTGGACAGAGAAGCTGCTAGAGATCAAGCAGCATGGAGAACTGCCATTAGGTGATCAAGGCTGATGTATGGAAGCATCTTGGAGTTTTTATAAATGAATGAATGAAGGAAATAAGTTCCCTTTTCCCACTCCATTAGGCAGGTAAAAATGTTGAGGTATAAATG
Organism: Coenobita brevimanus; assembly: GCF_032717465.1. Taxonomy (NCBI): domain Eukaryota; kingdom Metazoa; phylum Arthropoda; class Malacostraca; order Decapoda; family Coenobitidae; genus Coenobita; species Coenobita brevimanus. The sequence continues at coordinate 44,401 of NW_027643602.1, forward strand.
TAAGTGCTTCCTCTATTATTTCTTTCCCTGTCCTTCCTTTCTGCACCCTTCCTCACTCCAGCATTAGGTGGAAAAGATCAGGATGAAGGAAAATGATGATTGTTCCTAGCTAGTTTGCTGTTTGCATTTACCTAACTTGAATAGGGAAGTAGCATTATACTGTATAGGAATAAATGCATTGGTTACTAGGCATATTTGGGTGTTAACATATTTCACTGAGAAACTTACTTACTAGAGCCCTTAACTCGGTTGTGGGTTCATGCTTATCTGGATATGAATCTAGGAGACTTCATGCTAAAATTCCCCTTCTGCAGTCCACCATCCTCCTCCTGAGAGATAGGTACATATGTGTATGGCAAGAATATTAACTGATAGACTCCTTGAAATGGCTGGTTTGATACAGCCTTCAGTATGTTCTTCAGCCTAAGATTTAACTAGTGTTGATGGTTGAGGTAGCACTGGCATTGTAGTTCAAGGGTGGAGTTGTAAAGCATGTTTGTACTTTAGGGCAGTATGACGAGGGCAGCTCGATGGCAGAGGAGGCCACCCCTGCTGTGGTGGGTGTCTGGTGGTCGACATCAACCACCATCACCACCACCACCACCACCACCACCACCACCAGTGATGAAGGGGAGCAATTTGGCTGGATACTACAAGATGAGTATATTTAAGTATGTTATACATATTCACTTAGGTGCCAGTCTGTTGAAATAACCATTGATGGGCCAGTGGAGTGTTTCATACATAACGTATAGTTTTCTATAAATCTTGCTGTGGTGCTGCTTTTGTTAATTGCCAGTTGGTTGCAGAACTGGCCTCAGTAGGTGTTAGTCAAAATGCACTGCAACTTGTGCTTAAATAGCTGAGGAAGCTAAAGTTGCAAGAATCATGCAGAACATTAAAAACTCAATTTTGCTAAGTGGAATTATTTGCAGTAAGTGTGCTGCAGTTAAATTGGCAGTGCTGACAACTATATCCCAGGAAATGATCACTGCCACCTCTTGTGCCTTAGGTTTCATTCTTAACTTTTCCATATAGTTTTAAGTCTTTGGAGAATTGCAACAGAAGACAGATAGCCATTGTTACCCCATCAGTAAATAAAATATCCCCAGAGCTGGATAAAACCATTGGCTGTGGCAGGAGTGAATTAACACACAACAGGAAGCTCCCTGACATCTCTTCTGTAATGATTTATTTTAGGGGTTAAACTTAAGTCAGTTGGAGACCCCTGCATTCAAAAGGAAGCTCCCTAACACCTCTTCCTTAGCTATTTATCTAGGGAAATCAGTGGTGTGACAGTAAAGCCTTGTTTTATATTGAGATTTCTAAGTTCCATTGGTACTTGGTCTTCTCTCAGACGCCTTGATTTTATTTTTAATGGAGAGTAACAGTTGGGTGCGGAAGGTGATAAGTGGCAAGGTTGAGGGTAGGGGTGAGAGGCAGACTGAAAAAGACCTGGGAAGAGGCCATAGGGTGTGACCTCAGGGCTAGGACTGAATAGGGAGGCTGCCAGAGATTGAGCAGTGTGGAGAGCTGCTATTAAGTTGTGAAAACCGACGCATTCAAGCATGTTGGAGCCTTTATAAACGATATGATAGCAGTATTTCCAGAGTCTATATAAATGATACGAGAGCAATATTTCCAGAGTCTACATAAACGATACAAGAGCAATATTTCCAGTCTATATAAACGATACGATAGCTGTATTTCCAGAGTCTATATAAACGATACGATAGTTGTATTTCCAGTCTATATAAATGATACGATAGCTGTATTTCGTCTATATAAATGATACGGTAGCTGTATTTCCAGTCTATATAAATGATACGATAGCAATATTTCCAGAGTCTATATAAACGATACGAGAGCTGTATTTCCAGTCTATATAAATGATACGAGAGCAATATTTCTAGAGTGAATATAAATGATACGATAGCAATATTTCCAGAGTCTGCTGTATATAAACAACACGATAACAATATTTTAGTCTATATAAACAATACGATAGCAATATTTTCAGAGTCTATATTATAAATGATACGATAGCAATATTTCCATAGTCTGTATAAATGATAAGATAGCAATATTTCCAGAGTCTATATAAATGATACGATACCTGTATTTCCAGAGTGTATATAAACGATACGATAGCTGTATTTCCAGTGTCTATATAAACGATACGATAGCTGTATTTCCAGAGTCTAAACGATACGATAGCAATATTTCCAGAGTCTATATAAATGATACGATAGCTGTATTTCCAGAGTCTGTATAAACGATACGATAGCTGTATTTCCAGAGTCTATATAATCGATACGATAGCTGTATTTCCAGAGTCTATATAAACGATACGATAGCTGTATTTCCAGAGTCTGTATAAACGATACGATAGCAATATTTCCAGAGTCTATATAAATGATACGATAGCTGTATTTCCAGAGTCTGTATAAACGATACGATAGCAATATTTCCAGAGTCTGTATAAACGATACGATAGCAATATTTCCAGAGTCTATTAATCCTGTATTTTTTTAACTGAAGATGTAGCCTTATTAACCCCATCAGAGCTGTAAGTCCTCCCTGAGTTTTAAAATGCCTGGTGGTGGCAACAATAAAACAATAAATCAACAAGGAAGAGGTGTTAGGGGAGGTGCTTCAAGAGTACCAACCCCTGAGTTGTAAAAATTGCCAAGTAGTAGCAAGAATAAAACCAAAAATATATCACTAAGGAAGAGATGTTGGGGGAGTCAGGGAATTGGAAGTACTGTGTAAGTTTGAATTAATCTGACATTTTTTTTTTTACAAAATGCCTGCATCTTTCTCCATCTGCCTGTGTCTTTCTCCTTCTGCCTGTGTCTTTCTCCTTCTGCCTGCGTCTTTCTCCTTCTGCCTGCATCTTTCTCCTTCTGCCTGCGTCTTTCTCCTTCTGCCTGCGTCTTTCTCCTTCTGCCTGTGTCTTTCTCCTTCTGCCTGTGTCTTTCTCCTTCTGCCTGTGTCTTTCTCCTTCTGCCTGCATCTTTCTCCTGCCTGTGTCTTTCTCCTCCTGCCTGTGTCTTTCTCCTCCTGCCTGTGTCTTTCTCCTTCTGCCTGTGTCTTTCTCCTTCTGCCTGTGTCTTTCTCCTTCTGCCTGTGACTTTCTCCTTCTGCCTGTGTCTTTCTCCTTCTGCCTGTGACTTCTTTTCCTTTTACCAGTAACTGTATCTCCTTTCTTTCCCCTTCCTGTCCTCTCTCTGCTGTTCCACCTTTTCTTGATAGTTCCATAATTCTTTTGGCCCTACATTTCCCCCCTACTATCAGGCTAGACATTAGGTATTATGCCATGGATAGTTTAAGGCCCTGCCATTAACACTGCCCCATCCTTCCTGCCTCCCTATCCTCCCCTTCCTCCCTATCCTCCCCTTCCTCCCTATCCTCCCCTTCCTCCCTATCCTTCCTTCCTCCCTATCCTGCCTTCCTCCTTGTGCATTAACACCAAACTGTTTCATGGCCAAAGCTGCTTCCATGCCAGTCTTGGTGCCATGTAGCCAGTGTGACTTGGTGCTGGTTCCCTGGTGCTGGTTCATTGGTGCTTCCTACTGTGACATGCTCTTAAATGCAGTGGCCAGGCATCTTGCACTGAATGGTTCCCTTACTTTGTTCATTTCTTGTTTGGGAAGATTTTTTGAACTGTAGTAGCTTCCTCATGTAATGCAGACTTTGAAATAGTCTCCAGAATTACTTCAGTAGATATAGATAAATAGATATATGTAGATGGATAAAGCACTCAGGGAGTATGGTGAATTATCTTTGGGTGTATTAGCAGTGGTTACAGTTTCTGCCATTTTTCTAAATCTGGCCATTGTCTAAGTCGTTCAGTGGGTTAAGGTGGTGTTGGCTGATGCTTTGAATGTGTCAGGTGGTTGTGCTGCTGTGTTTACTGTAGGTGCCTGGTGGTGTAGTGGGTTAAGGTGGTGCTGGCTGGTGGAATGTCAGGTGGTTGTGCTGCTGTGTTTACTGTAGGTGCCTGGTGGTGTAGTGGGTTAAGGTGGTGCTGGCTGATGGAATGTCAGGTGGTTGTGCTGCTGTGTTTACTGTAGGTGCCTGGTGGTGTAGTGGGTTAAGGTGGTGTTGGCTGATGCTTTGTGTCAGGTGGTTGTGCTGCTGTGTTTACTGTAGGTGCCTGGTGGTGTAGTGGGTTAAGGTGGTGTTGGCTGATGCTTTGAATGTGTCAGGTGGTTGTGTTGCTGTGTTTACTGTAGGTGCCTGGTGGTGTAGTGGGTTAAGGTGGTGTTGGCTGATGCTTTGTGTCAGGTGGTTGTGTTGCTGTGTTTACTGTAGGTGCCTGGTGGTGTAGTGGGTTAAGGTGGTGTTGGCTGATGCTTTGTGTCAGGTGGTTGTGCTGCTGTGTTTACTGTAGGTGCCTGGTGGTGTAGTGGGTTAAGGTGGTCCAGCCAGATGTGCTTTGGAATATTAATGGGTCTGTTCATCTGTGGCAAAGCTAACAGGTCTAGAAGTGGTACTTTTTTTTTCCTCTCCAACGAAAGTGTAAATATCTGCTCTTGGAGAGCTTTGAGTGATTTTATGAAATACAAAGCTGCTCAGCCTGAACTTTTGTTGGTTTATCATGTCATCCATTGCCTAAGCTGACTATTGGGTGCATTTCAGGTTGACTTTAAGGAAGCATTGTAGTGGCTTATGAAATACAAAGTTGCTCAGCTTGAAATTTTGATTTGATTTGATATTTCAGCTGTTGCATCAGCTGATTATTAAACAGTTGTCAGTTTTGGCCATAAGGAGGGATTTTAATACAAGTTTCACATTCTGAGTTTGAAAGAGAAACTTAAATATTGACTGCAGTCTGTGCAGATAGGCTCTTGTTGTTTAGGTACAGAATTTAAACTTGTGATCTTGAGTTTAGGTAATCCAGTTGGCTGGTGTTTGAAGGTTAGGTGTGTGTGTGTGTGTTTGTGTGTGTGTGTGTGTGTGTGTGTGATTAGGTCAGTGGGTGTAGGTGTAGAGTAGGTTAGTGGGTGTTGTAGGTTAGGTCAGTGGGTGTTGGTGTAGATAAAAACATAGCTAATGTGTTGTTGTATTTACAGGAAACAGATGGTGTCCAACAAGATCTATGAAGATATCAAGATGGCAAGATGAAGCCAGCTGGGTAAGGAAGCCAGCTGGGTAGAAGAATATGCTATTGGTAATGTGTTAAAACTGCATCTCAATCATTTTGCTTTAACTGGGCCTTAAAATACCTTGCTAGTCACGAAGAAGTGCTGTGGAAAGGTTTCAACGACCTAAAATTACCATCTTTGAATCGTGTTCAGCTACACTGTATTAGATCAAAATTAGTGATCTTAGTCATGCAGTGCTGTGGAAAGGTTGTAGAGCCAGTGATTGTGTTTTTGCTACTGAACTAAGTTAAGTCAGCTGTCAAAGGATATGTCTTGGCCAAGTTTAAGTGAAAGAACTGTAGTTGTGTGTACAGCAAGACCTCGTTTATGCTAGTCATGAAGAAGTGCTGTTTTCATGTACGTTAAATCCAAGTAATTGTCATTGTGTTCCCTGGCTGGTTTATATGGTAGTGCTGAAGTGATGTATTTTGTGGCCAGGAGAACAGGAACATGTTGGTCTGCTGGCTGAATTGGCCCTTATCCTGTTGTCCACCATTTTCCTTTATGGGATGATAGGGAGGTATTAGACTAGTAACCAAGGAGACTCGTGTACTCCACCATCCTTGGAGGATATGGGAGGGCATTGGGGCATGTTTTGTTTGATGGCATTGTGAATTGAAGTACGTTGTTGATCAACCCCAGTCTGCCTGGCCAAGCAGACCCATCAACCACAGGCAAGCAACAGCCTTGCCACCTCATTTAGTGAATCAGTGTTCCCCTGTGGCAGACAGAGCCCTGCAACGGCAAGGTGCGTTGAATAGTGTGGAGGTTTGGTTCCTGGATGGATGCTGCATTTGCATAATCCAGTTAACGTGAGCACCATAGCAGGCCCCTCATCACCCCATTATTTGGTGATATGGTTACCACCCAACATTGTAAATGGTTTCCTGGGCTGCAGGAAACCGTTAGGCCTGTCACCTGGTTTAAAACCACATGAAGTGGAAAGAAGAGAAAAAGTGACAGGAAGGAAAGGGAGAAGTAGGGAGTGAGGACAAACAGAATGATAAAGTTGAAGGAAGAATAGGTAGTACTACAGTGCAACCTCAAAAATTTTCATCCTCTAAAGTTCAATTCCCATAATTTATGAAAAATGTCATTTTTATTTCCCAAACTTGCTCAGAAATAACCGGAGACTAGTAAAAAAAAAAAATACCTAGCTACACCCATCTGGTACTGATGACCTCACCATGAAGTGTGAATAATAATAATAATTTCCTTTCCTCCTCTTGGGTAAGCTCTTTTTTGTTTGAGTCAGTTTTATCATATCCAAATTTGACCATAATTGTGGCTTCAAACGGGTGTCCTGGCTTTACCAATTAGTGCAGTGCTGGGAACAAAACTGATGCAGTATAAGAATGCAGCCACAAGTACTTAGTGTGTGTGATGTGAAATGATTGGTGATGGAAACTACCATGTATGACAAATTTGACAGTTCTCAGTGCTGTACCAACTGAAACTAGAGTAAATAACTCATTGCAGGTGTTGTCAAAGATAGCGGTGGTGTTGAACCTGACAGTGTATGACATTACAAAGCAGTGTGATCAGGTTTTTAAGATTTAGAGTGGAATTATGGTAAATATTCCTTTATCACACAACACCATGCAACACCACTTGTCAGACGTCAACTGATTTTATTCACTTTTGACTGAAGCATGATTGTTGGTAGGCAGCAGTCTTAGTGTAATTCTAATAGATCATTTGCATCAGTGTTAAACCACTGTGCAATCTATTTTTGAGCAGATATAAACCACCACCATCATCGTCCATTTTTTTTCACTTACACACACACACACACACACACACACACACACACACACACACACACACACACACACACACACACACGTACTTAAGTATTTCATCACTGAGATTGCAATATTTCTGCAAGATTATAGAAATGCAGACTGGCAGTAATTGTACGTATCATAAAATGTCATAAAATAAACTGTAATCAGTGCACAATATGTGAAGTGTAGCATCACGTATGGGTTGGTTATATGGTTACCACCCAGCATTGTAAATGGTTTTCTGGCTTACAGGAAACCATTAGGCATGTTACTCAATGTAAAGCCACCTGAAAAGGAAGGAGTAATAAAAATTGACAGGAAAGATGAGAGAAATAGGGAGAGGAGGACAGAAACAAAAGTAATGGAGATAGTGGGCAGTGCTACATCAAGGAGTGGATGGTGGTTGCTGAAAGATGTAAATATTCATGTTCAGTACTGTAGTTTTTACGTAAATAAATGAATGCATAATTACTGTCCCTTGCAACTTACTGATTGATGTTAAATATGAATAGAACTGCTAAGTGTTTTAGAGCAAGGGGACATACACAAGATGAGGAAAGGAAATGTGAAAGAAACACATCATGGTTAGTAGCGATTATTGTACTGATCCTTGAGTTAAGAGATGAGATAAATGGTAGTGTTAACAATGGAAAATAGGATGCCTGAAGCCAGCTAGTTAGCCCAGACAACAAAGCTTGTGTCAAAAGCATGTCTAAACCATGAGAATTAAGACAGCCACAGAAATGCTTTATTAAAAGTTCAAATTTATCAAAACTTCCAAAAGGACACAAGAACTTCGAATTTAAGAGGTTGCACTGTATATCAAGTGAGTGGATGATCACAGTCACCTACCACCTGCAGGACTAGTAACCAAGGAGACACATGAAAGCAAGCCTCCTGTACCTGTACAGTGTATTGCTATAGCACATTGATATGACTAGTAGCCATAACCAAGGAGACTGCCACCTCATGAAGGCAACTTTCTCCATTGTCTGTTAAATTTGTTATAGCATGTTATCAAACCTGAGAGATCCCTGTTCCCTTTTGTCTCAGGTGATGGCAGTGTGTTGTGTGATTGGAGGGTTGATACGACTAGTAACCAAGGGTGATGGTATCTAGGGCTGGTGGTGGTACTGTCAAAGCTGAGGGAGTGTGGCCATGTGTGGATTACCACTAGGGTGTGGGAAGGAATTACAACTTGTTCAGTGTTGGTGAGAGGCTGTGTATGTGGTGTTAGAGGTAGACTGTGAAAAATGCTGACATGGTGTGTGCAGTGTGTGGGGGGGAGCATATGGAGATTTCAGGCATGAAAGGATTAGTCTTGCTGTTGAGTGTGTAGAGTTTTTTTTTTTTTTTTTTTTTTTAGGACATGCTATGTGCTGGAGGTGGAGCTGGTGTTAGCTGTGTGGCTAGGATAAGGAGTGGCTGGAGGAAGTTCAGGGAGCTGTTGCCTCCTGACATTGAGAGGGCTCTCCCTCAGTGCTAAGGGATCTTTGTATGTGGCATGTGAGACCTGGGCAGTGAAGGATGAGGATGTTCATAGGCTTAAACATACAGTAATGACAGTGCCTGTGGAGCATATGCTGATATAATCGCAGCTATCTTTCTTCCCAACAGAATTTTCACTACCAATATCCTATCGCTTACTCAAAACATTCATAACATATTCCACCCATTTCTCCGCAACCATCACACCAACACCTCCATATCCGTCTGTCCCCCCCTGCCAAAACAACTTATAGCAACAGTCCTTCCCAACAATCATTCTGGCTGATCCACCCCTGTACCGGACTTCCTGCCAACACGCCACATCCACCCACCTCCTACTGAATGCCTCAACGACTTCCCCTGCTCTTCCCCTCAAACTTCCCACATTCCATGAACCCACCCTCATCGCCATGAATGATTTACTGTCCTCAGGCTTGCTTTGAAACTTATTTTGTTTTGTCATCTTCAGTATTAATAAAGGGGGACAGACACAGCACAGGTCCCACTCACTGCACAGTCCCAGGTCCAGGCAATGGATTTGGGACCCCTAGCCCACCAGCTTACCAGTGGCTGTGGTAGTGGCCTCGGGGCACCCTGCCAGGACAGCTGCAGGGACACCCTCCAAGCGTGTCTTGGCACTGCAACTATCCCGCCATTATACACCCACTGATAGGGCAGCCTCCTGGGGCGCTACTCCCAGGTTCGGGCCCCTCTCTATTGGGCGTAAGCGGCAGCCTGGGAACCGCAATGCCCTGTACCCTCTAGCACAGGCCTGAGCCCCATCTCGCCCTGGACCCATGATCTATGCCGGGGGAACCCCCGCCACGCCTCCCCCCAGAAGTCCGCCACTAGGTAACGGGGGCGAAGTGTTCTGGCCGCATGCCCTTGCTGGCGCCAACCCCTGTAACGTAGTGGGATACGTTGTGTGAAATGTAAAGTGCATGTGGTGTAGTGCATAGATAGTTAGAGGAAATGTTTGGGAGAGTATGCTGGTCTACTCTCCATGTTACTGTCACACTGAAAAGGTCAGCAAAGGGGGATGGTTAGATAGCTAGTGAAACAGGAGCTCCAGCTCTCCCTATCACCAGCATTCCCATTCCCCTCGGGAGTACTACCCTGTTCGGCCCGTGCTACGGCCTCCTCCTGTGTGTGGATAGTTATGCCTGTGTTGTGGTATCAGGATTTCAGGGGCTTAAATGATGTGTGGGGATGTGGCCCATTAGGCATGCCATTGAGACTTAGAGTAGTTCTCGTTATTCTTAAAGTAGTTATTATTATTACTATTATTATTATTTGTGGTAGGTGGGGGCGCTCACCATCCACTCACTCGATGTAGAGCTGCTCTCGGGGGTCTGCCCTTTCCTCTCCTCCATCCTTCTTTCCTTCTATTCTCTTCTGTCTTTTTTTCCTTCATTCTTTCCTTGTCCTTCTGCCTACGGGTGACTTTACATTCCCTCTTCTGTCTTTCCTTCATTCTTTCCCCTTCCTTCAGCCTGTGGGTGACTACACTGAGTGACAAGTCAAATGGTTTCCTGTGCACCAGGAAACCATTTACTATGCTGGGTTGTAACCATATAACCAAATTTTGGCGCCTGGTGATTTAGTGGGTAATTGTGATGTTCCAATTGGATTGAGCCGGTGAAGGTTTATATCCAAGGGGTGGTTGGGGTTGATTGCTTATGTAATGCCACTCAGGGATGAGTGAGGCAGGTCACTCTCATCATAATTGTCGGGACCAATTACCTAGCCCCGGGCTCCTGTGCTCCACATGGGGCAATGTAGGATTGGATGATGGATAGATGGATGAATTATTATTGAAAACATCTTGCATTTGGTATTGACAAGTTATTTAATTCATGTTGTCTCCAGATGATAATGTTCTTGCTGCCAACAAGCTACTTTTGTTAATCAAGGTTTGAAAGGAAAGAACTAATGTATAGTATATTTTCAGGTGTGTGAGTTGACTGAGCCATGGAAACCGCCTACAGAGAGGGAGCAGGGGGGGAGAAGAAAGCCAAATTAATACCAACCAGCTGCCACGTTAATACCAGCCAGCTGCCTGGACAGGAAACCAGAAGTTCCCTTTCTCCTACGGTCCACCATCCTCCTCATTTGGCATAGGGAGTTGAGGGAGAAGGAAGGGGAGACTGAGGATAAGGTAGGAATGGAGAAGTATATGAGAGGGGGGGATCAGTGAAATGGCAGGAGACAGGGTTATTAAAGTACTTATTATTATTACTATTATTATTATTTGTGGTAGGTGGGAGCGCTCACCATCCACTCACTCGATGTAGAGCTGCTCTCGGGGGTCTGCCCTTTCCTCTCCTCCATCCTTCTTTCCTTCCATCCTCTTCGCTCTTTCTTTCCTTAATTCTTTCGTCATCCTTCTGCTTACAGGTGACTTTACACCCCCTCTTCTGTCTTTCTTTCCTTCATTCTTTCCCCTTCCTTCTGCCTGTGGGTGACTCTACACTGAGTGACAAGCCAAATGGTTTCCTGTACACCAGGGAAACATTTACTGTGCTGGATGGTAATCATATAATCAAATTTTTGTGCCTGGTGACTTAGTGGGTAATTGTGACGTTCCAGTTGGATTGAGCTGGTGAAGGTTTATATCCAAGGAGTGGTTGGAGTTTATTGCTCACGCGTAATGCCATTCAGGGATGAGTGAGGCTGGTCACTCTCATCTTAAATGTTAGGATCAACTTGCCTCATTGGCCGATGTAGGATTGGATGATGGATGATTTATTATTATCATTATTATTATTATTATTATAACCAGTTAAAGTACCTCATCTTACATGGGGGGAAAAGTGCTGGATTTTTTTTTTTCTTTTGGCTGTGACATCTTTTATTTTGCCAAAGGGACCTGTAGTATGGGGCCTTCTGCTGATGTCATATAGTTTATACTTGCTACCACCAGACTGTTTTATTCATATTAGGAGACAGCCCTCTCTGTGAAGCCATTAAGTCTATCTACAACCCCGTTTCCTACTACCTATTTATCTAAACTGCTGTCTCTTCATATTCAGTCTTGAGTAGTAACAAAAGAGTAACACAAGAATAATACTAGTCATTAAGACTTATGTAAATAATGCAGAACCATAGGATTGTCATGTTCTGCTGCAGTCCACAATCTTCCTTTCTGGGAATAAGGAAGTACATGAGGGACTATTACCAGGGAATTGAGCCAGACAAATGATGTAAAATGGATTTGTTCATATTTGTTCTCGTGTACTAGTAGCTGTAGTAGTTGCAACCCCAGGCCCATCAGAATATGAATTCAGTGGATGGCAGGCTGAGTTACCCTTCTGTAGTGCACCTTTCTCCTGTTGGGGGATAGGGAAGGCAATCTCCCCCCTTTCATCCTAGTAGTGCCACTCCAGCACCAATACATTAAGAGTTAACTAAGATCTGTATTGAACACCTCCACAGACAAAGAGTTAAATTATCAACAGAGCTGAGATTATCTCCTAAAGACCTGCCACATTTTCAGGGGCTGCCTGTGAAACTCGTGTTGATGTTTCCGTTGTTGCTGTGTTGGTGTTACCACTGCCGACGGGGTTAGTGATGCTGCGATTGATGTCGATGCTGTGATGGGCAACAATACTACATTGGGGTTGGTGCTGCAGGCTCCTTGTAACACAGTGGCCTTTAACCTGTGGGGAAATTAACTGGTCAGAAGAGGTTACCCTAGGCCATCTGTCTTCAAATCTTATCTACTGCTACTACTACACCTACCACTACAACTACGACTATTACCGCCCTTCTGAAAAGTGAGTTAGAAAATTTTTGGTTTGTCCACCTTGACTTGGCAAAGATTTGTGTCATTTGCAGGCCAATCCCCAAAGCCCTGAAGCAGAGTAAGACAAGGATGGCAGTACTTTCACTTTGCATCCTTTCTAAATCACTCTTAGCCAGGTTGAGATGTACAGAGTATTACAGTTGCTCCCCTACTTATGAAATTTTAATTGAGAATTCCTCACCCCATCCTTGGGTGGGAAAAGGAGGCAGAGCTGTTGATAATGATAATGCCTAATGATGAGAGCTAATGATAATGCCTAATGATGATAATTAGGATTAGTGGCAGTGCCAGGCTCAGTAGGCTAAGTAGATCTTTCCACCACTAGAGTATACAGTGCCAGTTAACTTAATCTAGGTACTCATATTACTTGCTCATTGACAACAGCGACAATGATGATGATGCTGATGATGATAGGATAGGATGCTGCAGTGCCAGGAATCAATCCCTGGCACTATGAGGCCATGAGCTTTGTAAGAATAATACCACAAGACCTAATAAAATCTCAAGCCTGAAGGGTGGTGGAGTGACTATTGTTGACTGGTTAGTAAGATTGTTGAATGTGTGCTTTGAGAAAGGTATGGTGCCAATTGACTGGGCAAGTGCTTGTGTGGTCCCGTTGTATAAAGGCAAGGGTGATAAGTATGAATGAACTAGCTTTAGGGGTATAAGTCTGTTGAGTGTTGTAGGTAAGGTGTATGGTAGAGTGTTAATTATGAGAGTTAGAGAGGGTACTGAGGGAGTGATTGGTGATGAGCAGTGTGGCTTTAGGAGATGGAGGGGATGCGTTGATGAGGTGTTTGCCGTGAGACAAGTGTGTGTAAAGTATTTAGCGAAAGGTAAGGATGTGTTTTGGGCATTTATGGATTTAGAGAAAGCGTATGATAGAATTGATAGGGAGGCTTTGTGGACTGTTTTAAGATTGTATGGACTTGATGGTAGGTTACTAAAAGGGGTGAAAAGTTTTTATGTAAATAGTAGAGCGTAAGAGTGGGAAATGCTGTGAGTGATTGGTTTCCTGTGAGAGTGGGGCTGCGACAGGGATGTGTGATGTCGCCTTGGTTGTTAAATATTTACATGGATGGTGTTGTAAGGGAGGTGAATGCAAGAGTTTTAGGTGGAGGTCTGAGTCTGGTGAATGTTGATGGTGGAGAGTGGAATCTGAAGCAGCTGCTGTTTGCAGATGATACTGCACTGGTGGCTGATTCAGAGGAGAGATTGAGACAGTTGGTAGAGGAGTTTGGAAGGGTGTGTGAAAGGAGGAAATTGAAAGTAAATGGGAATAAGAGTAAAGTGATGAAGTGTACGAGGTTGGTAGATGGTAGGGGGATGAATATAGTTTTGAATGGCGAGTTGCTTGAGGAGGTAGAGTGTTTTAAATATCTAGGGTCACATGTTTCTGTGGATAGAAGAATAGATGCAGAAGTGAAGTTTAGAATAAATGAAGTAGGAAAGGTGCTGGGAGGAATGAAAAAAGTGTTTAGATGTCGTTTGCTTAGAATGGATGTAAAGAGAAGGCTGTATGAGGGTGTTGTGGTACCGACTGCATTGTATGGGGCTGAAACATGGAATATGGGTGTAGCAGAGAGGAAAAGTTTGAATGTAATGGAGATGAGGTGTCTGAGGAGTATGTGTGGAGTGACGCGTATGGATCAAGTGCGGAATGATGAAGTGCGAAGGAGAACTGGAGTTGTTCGGGAGATGGCTGGTAGAGTTGAGCAGAGGGTGTTGCGATGATTTGGGCATATGGAGAGAATGGATAATGAGCGATTGGTGAAAAAGATAACTAGATCTGATGCGAGAGGTGTAAGGCTGAGAGGAAGACCACAAATAGGATGGATGGACAGTGTGAAGAGAGCGCTAGATGCAAGAGGGACATCTGTTGAGCAAGGAAGAGTGGCTGTGCGTGACAGAAATAAATGGAGAGAAATTGTGAATGAATAAGTGATGACGCAGCCCTGAGGGGATATTCTCCCCCATTTGGTCTGATCAGCTATTTCATGTCAGGTGCGGGTAAGGGGATGAGTCTGTTTTGATGTGGCAGGGGTAAAGCAGCTCTGCTGTCGGGCCCTGCTGCGGATGTCACTGATTGCATTGCGCAGTTGACCCTTGTGCAGTGTGGTGCGGTGAGGATCTGTCCGTTCTCCCCTTTGGGGCTAAGATGCGAATGAACGTGTTTGAATGGATGAGTAAATGGGGAGTGTGTTGTCCTGTCTCGGCTACCTCCCTTTCCTTGGGGGAAGCAGCCTAGGTATATAGATGGATAGATAGATAGTGTATCAGTGCCTGTGTGTATCAGTGCTTATTAGTGCCTGCGTGTATTAGTGCCTGCGATTAGTGTGCGTGCATGCGCTGATCAGTGCTTGTATCAGTGTTTGCGTGAATGAATATGTGCGCACTCTTTCAGCCTCTTCCATTTTGGACTGAAAGAATCGTTCCATTTCCTCCACTTCCAAACCCCGCATCCTCTCACGTTTACCTCATTCTGTTGCATGCACTCACCTCTGCATCATGTTCTCTGTCTCTGCCTCCTTCTCTCTGTCTCAGTCTCTCTCTCGGTCTTTCTACCCTTCTCCTTACCTGATTTCCTCTCCTCAGTTTTCCCTGTCCTTGTAACTGATCCAATCTCTCTCTCTCTAAATCTTCCTCTGCCTGTGCCTCTGTCTCTCTGTTAGTCTCTGCTTCCGTCTGTCTCTTTCTTTGTCTGTCTCGGCAGTTCCACTTAAGGTGAAGATTTCAGATGTCATAAGTTGAATAAAATCTCCTGGTAGTTGCAATAATTAAATCTAGTAGACATCGTATTGAAGGGGTTCATTATAGTGTGGATACCGACAAGCAATTTTATTCATTTAGGAAGCAGACTTTCCTACTTGAAATGGTGAGCTTTAGTCTTCATATCCCCCTCATTACTGTTAGGTCATCGGATTGAAGGTTAGATGTCATAAGGTTTTGGCCCATATTATATGTGACTTGAGATTTCCTAAGACGTTTTCCTTAGCGAATTATTTTGTACATTACACCTTGGTGTCATTCTGAAGGTTACTGATGGAAATTGTGTCTATATCAAAACAATAAACGCAACATACTAAAGAATCCTTAAGGCTTAATACACATAAATCCCTAAAAAAAAAAAAAGGGTGCTATGAAACCTGTGTCGCTTGCCACTGCGTCGTGAGTGTTTGTAAAGATATTATTCACTGACTTTAGTAAGTGGTTTGTGAGAACTGGTATGTATGTATATGCACTTGAATGTCCACACGTACTTGCTGCTTCTATTTGTCTGTCTATCTATCTGTCTATCTATCTATCCATCATGCTATCTATTATGATTTGTAATTATAATATCGAGTCCTGACATATACACGCTACGTCTCCAATCCTGGCTGAAAGAATTAGGGGGTGTCAGTGTGGGTAGCACACACGTCTACATGTGTATTCTATTCACACGTACACACACACACATGCTACTCTACATATTCTGTTCACACACATGGTACTCTGTATGTGTATTCTGTTAACACATACAAACACATACGCACACACACACTACCCTATGTCTGTCCTGGCCTGAGTGTAAGTGTAGTCTATTCATAAACCCACACACATAAACAGCTATTCTGTGTGTCCTGGCCTTTGTGTGTATGCATGTGGATATCAGTCAAGTACACACGTTTGCACACACACACACACACACACACACACACACACACACACACACACACACTACTGTCCTGGCCTTTGTGTGTGCATGTGGGCATTACTCAAGTACACACAGCTTCAAGCGCGCGCGCACACACACACACACACACACACACACACACACACACACACACAAAACCACGTCCACCTTGTGCGATACTTGGCTTTGGAAGGACCGACCAACAAAAGACCGCAATGCATAAACCACTTTGACAATGCAGTAAATTTAGGCGTTTCGACAGGGACCAAGACTTTTACGAGAGAGTGAAATAGGGAGAGAAAGACTGAAGCCAAGACGTAGGTCACAGAATCAGATGGGAGGAGGGGGTTGTGTTTATAACGTTTTCTGAATCTTATTTTAGGCCAGTCGCGCCTAACCTATCCATATTTGCTGGAACTTAACCTGGCCTAACCTCGAGTGACCTAATTCAACCTAAAATAACCCAAACTAATCTAACTTAACCTCACCTAACCCAGTCTAATTGTATTTAACCTCACTATCTCACGTAACCTCCCCATACCTAAACTAACTAATTCTGACGCAACCTAACCACATCTAACCCTGCCTAATCCTACCCAGTCTCACTTAACCATACCATACCCGACCTAACGAAACCCACTCAAGCCTCAAATGACCAAATCCAACCAAACCTAACCCAGCCTAACCCAACCCAATAGAACCCGACCCAAAATATATCAAAACCGACGTATTCTAAAGCAATCTAACCTAATCCGTCTATATCTAGTCGATCTGAACCCAACCCAACCAAAAATTATCTAATCAGACCAAACCCTGCCCAAAGTGACCTAACCTAACTTTCGGTCGCCCATAAAATCGCTATATAAGAAATTATGCTCTCTGAAAGTCTACGGGTGTAACAGTCCAAGTTTCGCCGGTTCTGTGTACAAGTAGAAGATGGTGTGTGTGTGTCTGTCTATGTGTGTGTGTATCTGTGTGTGTGTGTGTGTATCTGTGTGTGTGTGTGTCTGTGTCTGTGTCTGTGTGTGTTTACGGTGTGTGAGTTGTGTTCTGTAAAGAAAAATTTATACTCTCTCTCTCTCTCTCTCTCTCTCTCTCTATATATATATATATATATATATATATATATATATATATATATATATATATCTTTACTCCAGTTCAGTTTAGAAGTGCATGTGTAAGTCTGTGTCTGACATTTTACCATATATGTCTGTTTGATTCGCAACGGCTTCAATATATCATCTTGCCTGGTCATTACTTACAGCCTCGTATCTGCATCATAAACCGTGAAATATTGTAACTGGCGGACCGTGGCAGGAATACGAGAGAAAAAGAGGTGGGATAAGAGAAAAAGAGCAGAGAGTAAAACCAAAAAAAAACAGAGTATGAGATAAAGAGAGCAAAAGATTGAAACAAAACGCAGAATGGTATGAATGGGGCCAGAAAAAGTGAAAAAAAGAAGAAGAACGATAAAAATAACACAGGATAACAGTAATATACGGCTTGGATAGGTAGCTCTGAGGTCTGATTAGGACTATGAGGAGTGCAAGCATAAGCAGACGAGACTACGTGGTTCAGAGGCTGATGAAGGCTATGAGAAGACCATGCATGATTTGAGAGAGTTGTCATCGTATAACCAGACAGGACGTGTAAGACTCCCAGTGTGGTGTGTGTAATCAGCAGTAAAAAGCCCTGCACGAGGGAGGTCGGAATCTAAAAACGTGCTCTTGACACATCAGTAATAAGAGGAGTGTAATAGATAATAAACACCGTTGCACGAGAGACAGGTGGGAGGCTTTGAAAAACATACCATCAACAGATTACCAATAGGACGTGTGTAATAGACACCCATGTAACAGAGACGAGTAAACACCCTTGCCTGAGAGATGGGGATCTGTAAACACACCAGTGATGTTACCAATTGGAAGAGTGTAATACACAGTAAACATCTTTACTTGAGAGGAGGCGGAAAGCTTTAGAAACATTCCAGTGATATATTAACCTCCATATTAAAGAAAGCACTGAGATATCTATTAACGCTTGCCATAAAAGACTGAACCTGAGTCTGTTATCTCGCAGCCACATACGAACAGACATAAAACAAGGCATATCCAATGACTTTCAGTACAGCAACGTCTCTTCAAGCTTATTCTTACTTCAGACGATTTTATTCAACTTGGACAACGTATCTGCTAATGAAACTTGGGCAGGATATCTGGTAAACAAGGCTGTATCTACTGCAGTTTTTCTAATTCCAGTATTTTCCACGACGCTCTTATATAATCGTTCACAGAGCGAAATAAACTGAAAACATTTGCTGTATTCCTGAAGAAGCAATCGTATCTATAAAAGGAACTGTTCTTAAGCAGTTCACCTTTAGTCACACGAAACACGAGACATACAAGCATATAAAGCTGCAGTAACACAAAGCACAAACAAAATATATAAAACAGACGAAAAACGGAGCACCAGATACAGAAAACACATGGAACACGAAGCAAACACACACACACACACACACACACACACACACACACACACACACACACACACACACACATGTATACATAAAATATTCACACATTCACTCACACGTGCACCAGGCAAGCATATATAAAAAAAAAATGTTAGTGTACACCATGCATGAGATAACATGTACGTGCAGAGATATTCGCAAATTGGAATGACAATTTTTTATGCCTTATTCTGAGAGAAATCCACATTTATAATATTAGTTTTATGTAGCCATATAATGTGCAGTTATACTAATCATTCCATTTTCCTTGCAGGGACAGTGTGTACCGTCCTCCTCTGTTTTCACCCATCTCAGGATCTTTGGTGAGTACAATGAATATTGAGAAAACTACTCCATTATATAGCACAGTACCTAGTAAGTAAGTCATTGATTTATAATAAGTTAATTCTGATAAATATGATGAGTATGCCATTAGTTCGTCCATACATACTTAGATATTTGGGTTTATATATCAACATGGGAACTAGATGAGAGTTGTGTTGTCCTGGTTATAACCCATAAAGTACATGTATAAGATGTCGTTACAGTACGTCTTAATTCTGATCAGTGTGACCGATATGCCATTAATTCAGACATTATGTTAAGCATTTGGAAGCTTCCGGTGTTGCTGTTTGCTGATGATACAGTATTGTTGAGTGAAGATGAATGAGAGTTGCAAGGTTTGGTGAATGAATTTGGGACAGTGTATAGGAGGAGGAATCTGAAAGTTAATGTAAACAAAAGTAAAGTTATGGTATTCGAGAGGAATGAAGTCACAGAGTGTGCAGTGAGGTTAGTTGGTGAGGGTATGGAGAATGTGAGTGCATTCAAGTACTTGGGTAGTGTGATGAGTAAGGATGGAACTTTGGGGGATGAAGTGCGTGAAAGGGTACAGCAGGGAAGGAAGGTTGTTTTTACACTGAAAGCAATGATGAGAAATAGGGAGGTGAGTATGGAAGTTAAGAAGTCACTGCATGATAGTATTGTGATCCTTACCTGACGTATGAAAGCGAGGCGTGGACCTTGCAAGAGGGGAACAAGTCAAGAGTGAGAGCAATGGAAATGAGTTACTTGAGAGGAGCATGTGGAGTGACGTGGAGGGACAGGTTGACGAATGAAGAAGTGAAGGAACGTTGTGGGGTGGATGTGAATGTGATTGAGAAGATTAGGAGAAATGCACTGAGGTGGTTTGGACATGTGAAGAGTATGGAGAAAGAAAGACTAAGAGGGTGTATGTAGGTGAGGTGGAGGGAGGGAGAGGGAGGGGTAGACCGAGGATGAGGTGGAGGGATGGAGTTGAGAGGTATATGAGGGAGGGGGGGGTGAGTTGGGAGGTGGATAGTCAAATGGTGGGTGACAGAGCGACTTGGAGGCGTTTTCTCTGTGGCCACCCTTTGCGGGATTAGGGCGTCGGGCTATAGATAGATGTTAAGCATATGGGTTTACATACCAACATAGGAACTAGACGAGGCCCATGTTCACGATATAACCATCTCAGTGTAAGATGTCGTTACAGTAGGTCTTGATTTCACTGTGTCGATAACTATTCATATGGAAGAATACGATTCTGGTCGGGCTTATTTCGTTCTATTATGGCACTTCCCACAATTTCACTGTGTGGGTACAGTATCTTTTATAAGTTACAGTAGGTTTCTTTTGTGTGGATAATAATGACGTAAAAAAAATAAGAGGAATGGGGAGACTGTATTAGAACACACACACACGCACACACACACACTGACTTTAGTAAGTGGTTTGTGAGAACTGGTATGTATGTATATGCACTTGAATGTCCACACGTACTTGCTGCTTCTAGCGGTCTGTCTGTCTATCTATCTGTCTATATCTATCTATCTATCTATCCATCATGCTATCTATTTTGATTTGTAATTATAATATGGAGTCGTGACATATACACGCTACGTCTCCAATCCTGGCTGAAAGAATTAGAGGGTGTCAGTGTGGGTAGCACACACGTCTACATGTGTATTCTATTCACACGTACACACACACATGCTACTCTACATATTCTGTTCACACACATGGTACTCTGTATGTGTATTCTGTTAACACATACAAACACATACGCACACACACACTACCCTATGTCTGTCCTGGCCTGAGTGTAAGTGTAGTCTATTCATAAACCCACACACATAAACAACTACTCTGTGTGTCCTGGCCTTTGTGTGTATGCATGTGGATATCAGCCAAGTACACACGTTTGCACACACACACACACACACACACACACACACACACACACACACACACACTACTGTCCAGGCATTTGTGTGTGCATGTGGGCATTACTCAAGTACACACAGCTTCAAGCGCACACGCACACGAACACACACACACACACAGATAGATAGATAGATAGAATTTTATTGACCACAGCTACAAATGATCATACACATTATTTTAAAGATTGGTCCAATAAAAGTACATATATAATAATACAATGAAATTCTAAAAACAAATTACAACACCCTAAAGGGAATTCTTAGATAACACAGCGGCACGACAGTGAAAAGCACTGACTACACCTGCCTTTGTAACTCCAAGTAAATATAATGATACAAACTCTCACATCAGAAACAACGCCCACCCTGGATTTCATATCAACTTCAAAGAAAAATCAAAGACACAAATGCTCAAAGTATATAAAACACGTACTCCTTAACTTAAAGTAATATGAACAGTGACCTTTATGTACCCAGGAATAACATATGCTTTATCTATTTACTTCCTTCCTTTAAACATCTATGTTTTATACTTTATAAGTATCCAAGATCTTGAAAATTATAGTACATCTTTGAACATCATCATATCTATTAGAAAATATATCTGTGATAGTTGAAAAATTATAAACGTCTCTCAAGTGTTGCGTCATAGCACATTCTTGTACCACATGAATCTCATTTTGTATCTCACCACACTCACATACCCTCTCCTCTACTGGCAGCCTTCCACGTCCCCTTCTGTTCCATCGGCCCACCTCTATTGCTAGAGAACGTGCTGACACTCGGAACCGCGTAAACGCAACGCGATAGTGTTCACTTACATAGTTATTCTCTCTGTATACTGAATGGACATTTAATTCTGGGTTTATTTCCATATATGTTTTACGTTTGGAAGACTCTGAGTTGGAAATTATGGCCTTCACGTCCCGAAACCCTTCAGCTATATCATCCCTTTCATTATGTAATAAATTGTTAATGTATGTATGGGTCTGGTATTGATTGTTCATAACAGTATTAATGGCTAAAACTAATGGGTCATCATCCATTCCTTGCCTCTCATTCCACATCTTACGAAAAAACTTTCTTTGCTTGCATTTAACTAAGGACTGTAACTGAGGATAACCAGATTCTACATAACACAAGTCATTACACGTAGTTAACCTAACATTAAGACCAATTATACAACCTCACAACCGGTCTCAGGTCCGCACCCAGCCAAGACTCACATCCATATAAAATAGCCGACACCAAACAAGCATCAAACACACGCTTCTTAACACAAAAAGGAATGTCATTATTTTTCCTTAAAAATGAAATGAATTTGATGACATGAGTCATTTTGGCGTCTGCGTGAGCCCTGACCGATGACGAAACTGAGCCGTCAGCCGTAAATGGTGAACCAAGATACATATACTGAGTACACTGTTCTACCACCAGACCCTCTACCCGCAAATCTTCCTTATCCTCAGGCGTACCATGTATTACAAAAAATTTTGTTTATTCTCCGTTCACTTTCATATCATACTCATCGCAATATTGCATCATCAATGACAACTTATTAATCATCCCACTGTGCGGAGTGGAGAGCAGCACAGTATCATCCATCTGCATTAACATATGTAACCACCTCAAGAATCCGTCATCACCACAATGATCTTTTATCAGTTTAATCAAATCGTTCACGTATAATATAAAAAAACAAACAAGATGTAGGGGATCCCTGACGAACTCCCAGTGTGGCAGCAAACATGGCAGTACCAATAATGCTCTCTGTAACATTATATACAGCACCAATAGCACCCAACATAACCATACCACATCCAAGACGCTTTAAAATTCTTATTAGAATATGTCTTTGTACCCGGTCATAAGCCTTACTAAAATCAACGAGTGTTACAAATAACTTTTTCTTTTTCTTTCTAGCTAAATCTGTTAGGAGGCGTAATGTCACTATGTGCTCCACACAGCCACGACCCCTTTGCGCTCCTGCTTGTTCACGATACGGCTTAAACCACATCTCCAAACGGGAGCACAACACCATATCATAGAGTTTGGAGATGCTATCTATTATACTTATGCCCCTATAATTCTTAACATCCTTTTTATTCCCTTTCTTAAAAATAGTAATCAACTTGGCCCTAGTCCAAAGTGCAGGATATTGTGCGTTAGAGAATATCACATTAAACATATTAACAATAAACATTATCCACTGGGCAGGCAACAGCTTAAAAATCCCTGGTGCAATGCCATCTGGCCCACAAGCTTTTTCTGCTTTGAGCTTACTAATTTGTGCGTTAACCTCTGCAGGGGAGATGGGGTTATCTAACACAGGTATAGTTACATTGCTATGTCGGCATTCATCAAGATTATATATATCAATATTCATTAACTCTTCATATTAGCCACGAAATTCTTCATCAGAGGGTCTATTGTTAGCCTGTAATTCATCATTTAAGTCTCCCTTCCAACTGATTGCCTGCCACACCCGTCTATCATCCCTGTCCTGCATCAGCCTCTCCCAGCGGGATAAGCTACTATCACCACCACCACCACCACCACCACCACCGAGAACGCCCACAGCGCTTCGGCTAGCTCTTGCACATTCGTACAAAGCATCAGCAATATTATGAGCAAGATTATCTATATTATGTTCATCCTCGCAATTGGGAACATCAAGAAATTGTACATTATTTCGAAACATATCCAAATCTATTGTTGAAAACTTAATTGGACTGCGAGCCACCGAACTACTCTCCCTGACATTTAACAGCGATGCATGACCTCCAAGGTGACATGCACGGCGGTATAGGGAGTCTACACTAGTAACTGGGATATTTACCTCAATGCTAACGGGAGCATGATCCGATGGCAAACATTCCATATTATGCACACACAAGGATTTAATATCATCAACCAATCCACACGGTACCACACACACATCCAACTCTGACACCCAACTACCTCCTTTACGAAAAGTCAGATCACCTTTAAAATGATTAGTCGTCGTCTTTAGGTTATTTAGTACCAACATCTTGTTGTCTATGCAAATCGTAGATAGTACATAAGCATTGTCATTAGGGGCATTTATAGTGTCGTGTATAACTGGGTAGCAATACATATAGGCATCAGGAATATCACTACGGGAAGGTAACTCCCGAACATATTTACCAAATCTGGAATTAAGATCGCCCATAATTACACACCTACAATCACCATCAGTAATCTTTTCTTGGATTGAGGCAAATGAATTGTAAGAAAAATACTCAGAATCATGTGGTGGAATATAACAAAACCCAAATATTACATTAGGAATACATTTAAATTTCATCCATACTTGATCCTGTATTCCGTAATCAACGCTCTCTACATAACCTGCTAAATAATTTTTTACCAACACAACTGTACGAAACATTATTCACACACCTGAACGTCACAAATCCTGGCAAATGCACAGACAGTTGTGTTTTTGTCTCATTTAGGCTGACAACATCAAACTTTAATAACAATCTTTGCACCTCATTCTTCTCCAGCTTGGTTCGCACAGCATTTATGTTCCAAGTTAATATGTTGATGGTTTGGGTGAGTTGTTGCTGTGGTCTTACTAAAAACACATGATGTTAAATTTGTCTATCACTTCTCCATCTCTGTATAACTGACGTTCCTTAAAGTTGATATATATGTTACAGCCTACAGGTCGACACTTACTCATCCACTCTAACACGATCATTCGCATCTTAGCCCCAAGGGGGAGAAGGAACAATTCCTCACCGCACCACACCGCACGAGGGACAATTGCGCCGTGCAATCAGTGACATCCACAGCAAGGCCCTACAACAGAGCTGGTTTACACCTGCCACATCATAATAGACCCATCCCTTTACCCGCATCTGCCTGATCAGCTGATCAGACAAATGTAGGAGAATATCCCCCCAAGGCTGCGTCATCATTTATTCATTCACAATTTCTCTCCATTCATTTCTATCACGCACAGCCACTCTTCCTTGCTCTACAAACATCCCTCTCACATCCAATGCTCTCTTCATATATATATATATATATATATATATATATATATATATATACGTAAATCGATCGACAGAAAAACACAGGCAGACAGATAGGTAGGAATAGATAAGCAGACGGATAAATAATAATCATGTCAGCTCTGTGCCAAACCGCCTGCAAGAAGTGATTGGAAAATGGAAATAAAGGAGGTTGGATTCGATACTGACTGAGAGAGAGAGAGAGAGAGAGAGAGAGAGAGAGAGACATGAGGGAAGGTGTTAAGAGAAAGTAACAGGGACAGAAGAAAGGAGGAGATCAGATACTGAGACAGATAGACAGACAGACCGAGTAGATGAGGAAGGGAGAGAAGAAAGGAGAAAAGCAAATGTTGAGAGGCAGTGTGTGTGCACGCCGCTTAAAAGCTGGCACATTTGTCTACCCGCGAATTGCAGTTATCTTTAAATGTGTTAAAATGCTTTATTTATTTTATAATAATTATATCAGTAAACGTATACTTTGCATTGACGTTATTATTCACCTTACAGAACCTTTGAGAGAGAGAGAGAGAGAGAGAGAGAGAGAGAGAGAGAGAGAGAGAGAGACGGGGGGGTGGGGATGACGGGATGCATGGAGGGAGGGAGGGCGGGCGGGTGAAGTTAGGAGTGGTCACTTGTCCATTGAGGCAAGGAAGGGGATGGGGGCTACGGTTCATATGGAAGAAGATTTAATGGAAAAATCGAATAGGAAAGAGAATTTCTCAGCCCAGCCCTTGAGTGTCCAGGTTTCTCTGTCCATGACTTTACTGCTCTTAAGCAGTTCACCTTCAGTCACACGAAACACGAAACATACAAGCACATAAAGCTGCAGTAACACAAAGCACAAACATAATATATAAAACAGACTTAAATCGGAACACCAGATACGGAAAATACATGGAACACGAAGCGCACGCACACACACACACACACACACACACACACACACACACACACACACACACACACACACACACACACACACACATGTATACATAAAATATTCACACATTCACTCACACGTGCACCAGGCAAGCATATATAAAAAAAAAATGTTAGTGTACACCATGCATGAGATAACATGTACGTGCAGAGATATTCGCAAATTGGAATGACAATTTTTTATGCCTTATTCTGAGAGAAATCCACATTTATAATATTAGTTTTATGTAGCCATATAATGTGCAGTTATAGTAATCATTCCATTTTCCTTGCAGGGACAGTGTGTACCGTCCTCCTCTGTTTTCACCCATCTCAGGATCTTTGGTGAGTACAATGAATATTGAGAAAACTACTCCATTATATAGCACAGTACCTAGTAAGTAAGTCATTGATTTATAATAAGTTAATTCTGATAAATATGATGAGTATGCCATTAGTTCGTCCATACATACTTAGATATTTGGGTTTATATATCAACATAGGAACTAGATGAGAGTCGTGTTGTCCTGGTTATAACCCATAAAGTACATGTATAAGATATCGTTACAGTACGTCTTAATTCTGATCAGTGTGACAGATATGCCATTAATTCAGACATTATGTTAAGCATTTGGAAGCTTCCGGTGTTGCTGTTTGCTGATGATACAGTATTGTTGAGTGAAGATGAATGGGAGTTGCAAGGTTTGGTGAATGAATTTGGGACAGTGTGTAGGAGGAGGAAGCTGAAAGTTAATGTAAACAAGCATAAAGTTATGGTGTTTGAGAGGAATGAAGTCACAGAATGTGCAGTGAGGTTGGATGGTGAGGATATGGAGAATGTGAGTGCATTCAAGTACTTGGGTAGTGTGATGAGTAAGGATGGAACTTTGGGGGATGAAGTGCGTGAAAGGGTACAACAGGGAAGGAAGGTTGTTGGTTCACTGAAAGCAGTGATGAGAAATAGGAAGGTGAGTATGGAAGTTAAGAAGTCACTGCATGATAGTATTGTGATCCCTATCCTGACGTATGGAAGCGAGGCGTGAACCTTGCAAGAGGGGAACAAGTCAAGATTGAGAGCAGTGGAAATGAGTTACTCGAGAGGAGCATGTGGAGTGACATGGAGGGACAGGTTGACGAATGATGAAGTGGAGGAACGTTGTGCGGTGGATGTGGTTGTGGTTGAGAAGATTAGGAGAAATACACTGAGGTGGTTTGGACATGTGGAGAGAATGGAGAATGATAGACTGACTAGGAGGGTGTATGTAGGTGAAGTGGAGGGAGGGAGAGGGAAGGGTAGACCGAGGATGAGGTGGAGGGATGGAGTTGAGAGGTATATGAGGGAGGGGGGGGTGATTTGGGGGGAGGGTAGTCAAATGATGGGTGACGGCGACTTGGAGGCGTTTTGTCTGCGGCCACTCTTTGCGGGATTAGGGCGTCGGGCTATAGATAGATAGATAGATCTATCCGTGGATAAATCAATAATTATATGGTGTCACGGTAGGGTCAGGCTCCATATTACCTCACACTTACCAGCTTACTTCGGCATTTGTCAGGTTAATATACATAATACATTCACTGTTATGTCCATCCATCTCTCTCATTCTCCTCATCTCACCCTGTTTACTCCCCTCTCATCATCATCATCATCATCATCATATTTCCCAGTTCTGTATTATATAACCATCTTTTTTTTTTTTTTTTTTTTTTTTTACATACTACATAAATGTAAGATGTGTTGTACTTCATGAATATAGGATATGGCTGTATGATAGGCCAGCCAGTTGCAAGTAATGGTGTGTGTGTGTGTGTGTGTGTGTGTGTGTGTGTGTGTGTGTGTGTGTGTGTGTGTGTGTAATTCACCGGGTCGGTCAGGATCACTTGATGGTCGTGATCGTCAGCTTTTACCCTCCCGGAAGGGAGCTGAGAGCTCATGTAGTCCGATCTAAGGGCAAGGCTGTGACCACACACGCACACACCAGTCCCCTTGCTCCAGGGGGACAGTAACCACCCACTTCGTCAGTGAAACTTTTCGCAACGTGTGTGTGTGTGTGTGTATGTGTGTGTGTGTGTAAACTTAATCCATTAGCTGTGGTGGCTTCTCTTCAGTTAACATAAAATCGCTTACTGTATGCTGAAGTATATATACATATATATTTATTTTCCGGTCACAGCGTTCATCTAGCACGTCATATACTGTTCAGTTCTGCCGAGTTGCTCTTAGCTGAACGTATCGATGTAACGTTAGCCAAAACAAAATACCGTCTTTGTAACTAATTCGCATCTTACAGTTTCGATATCTAATCTCATTGTTCGTACATCACGATACTTTAGGCAGACAAGAAAATAATTTACCGAAATAGAAAACGCTAGTTACATGGATAACTGATATATTTTTCGTTCCTGGACTAGGCACATTTTACCCCTCTCCTATTCTGTCCTACTTTAGCCTAAACCAACCCATCCTAACCTACTTTTCTCTGCCCTACACTACCCTACCCCAGCCTACCCTGCCCTAGCGTTCCCTACCCTATCCTACCGCTGAGGTCTCCTGTAGGGATACTCGTTCTTCGGTTTTTGCCAGGCTTAGGGAGGTGGAGGAGATTAAGGTGTTGGACATCCGTTCTGGGGGCGGAGAGACTTACAACATCCCTTTGTCTTGTTGTAAACTTTGGTCTACCCTTTCCCTGTCATGACACTTCTCCGGAGTCGATAATATTCCCCATGCAGTGCTGAGGTACCTGGATGATGAAGCAGTGTCTTTTTTAAGGAAGGGGGGGGAAGGAAGGTTGTGGGGAGGGGAAGGGAAAGTGGGAAAGGAGGAAGGAAGGAGGAGTGGAAAGATGGTGGGCTGGCCACCTTGCTTCTTTTTTTTATGGTTTGTTTGTTTAATGGTTTGTTTGTTTATTTATTTATTTAGTTGTTTATTTGTTTAATAATTTTATTTATATTTTTATTTGTTGTATTTATAATTTTGTTTTATTTATTTGTTTGTATAACTAGCCAGCTAGCTAAATGTTTCGTTGTTTTTTGTGGTTGATGTCGGGTGGTTTGTTGGCGACTAGCAACAGTATTGCAGTCTTTTGTGGACACTTGTCAGTGTTTGTTGGTAGATGCGGCTACTGTTTGGGTAACTTGTTTGAGTTCATTTCGTTCCCGTAGAGTTTCATAGGGAGTGTATGGGATGTGGGTCGTTGTGAGATGCGGGACTCGCTAGCGGGAGTTAGGTCGGGCTGGGATTGTAGTTCTGGAGGGAGATTTATTAGATGGGGACAGGGTCTGGATTTTCTGCTATGGTTTTTAGGCTGCTTGGGAACCATTTGTGTAAGATGAGGTTCCTTTCCTCAGTGATGTTTTTTAAGGTGCTGTACGTTTCGTTATCAAATTCTTCGATTTGTTCCCATATTTTTTTGGCTTGGTTGTGTACTCTAATATTCAAGGGTTTGGTTTTGGTGATTGTATGTATTTGTTCTGTAGTTAAGGTGTAGGGGTAGTGTTGGTTGGTTGCAAATCGGAGCGCCTTATTTTGCATTGTTTGTAGTTTCCTTAGTTGAGTGTGGCTGAAGGTGTGTGTAGGGATGGGTGGATATTCGAGGATGGGAAGAACAAGTGCTTTGACTAGGTGGGTTTTAATTTGTATTGGCATGTCTTTGAATCTGTATAATCGACTGAGTGCTCCAGTGGCTTTTTGTCTCCTGTCATTTGTGCTAGCGAGGTAGCCTGTTGAGTTGATCTTGAAACCTAGTATTTTCCCTTCCTCCTTAAATTCAATTAATTCGTCATTAATTATTAGTGGCTCTTTTCTTTTGTTTGCTAGTTGAATTACTGACAATTTATTAATGTTTGTTCGTATTTTCCACTGATTTTCATAATCGTTTATTTTCTCAGCTTCTTGTTTGGTTCTGGAATTCATAACGTTCCTTGATGGGCCTGGGTAGTTTACGATCTGGGTAATATCGTCGGCATAACTGATATTTATGCCGTGTGTTGCTTGAGGGGTGTTACTTGTGAAGATGGTGAAAAGAGTTGGGGACAAGACACTTCCCTGGGGGACACCACAACCCAGGGCAAAGCTGGCACCAGTGTAATTATTTATCTTAATATTGGCTTTCCTATCATCTAAAAAATCGCATAGGATTTTCTCAGTTATTGTAGGGAGGTTAAGGTGGAGGAGTTTGTGTTTAAGACCGAGGTGCCACACCTTGTCGAAGGCTTTTGTGATGTCCCTGAGGACCACGTGACACTGACCCTTGTTGGCTTTGTTTATTGCAATATGTTCTGTTGCGACGGCGATTGCATGTGTGGTGCCTCTGTGGAATCGGAACCCGTATTGGTTTGTGTTGTATAAGTCATTGCTTTCTAGGTGTATTCTTAGTCTGTTGTTAATTATTCGTTCTAGGATTTTTCCAGGGACTTCTAATAGAGATATTGGTCTGTGGTTTTCTACTAGATGAGGATTTATATTCTTTTTAGGGATTAACTTTATTGTTGCTTCTTTAAACTTGTCTGGGAAATATCCAGCTGAGATGGTTGCATTAAATATGTGTCTCAGAGTTTCTTTGGCTATGCTGGGGAGGTTGGATAGAATAGTTTTGTTGACTCCGGTTTCTCCTGGGCAGGTTTTTCTCATGTCTTTTATGATGGCAGTAATTTCTCCTTCCGTGATGGGGGAGGTAAAGATTGTGTCAGAATCTAGTCTGGCTGGGTCTGCTGAATGATATGGAGTGAGTCTGTCGTGGTTGTTGATTAGATATTCTCTTACGTTGTTTTCGTGTGTTTGGTCGTTTTGTTCTTCGTCCTGTTCTTGAAAAATGGATTCCCAGTGTGATCTGTGGGTGTTTTGTTTTTCTGAGGGGGAGTGTTTTCTTTCTCCGTGGGGGTCAAGTATGTAGTGTGGGTCGGGGTTAGAGTAGCCTGAGAGAGTTTTTATTTTTCGCCAGAAGATGGTGGGGTCGTTGTATGAGTTGACGGTGTTGGTAATGATGCTGGCCCAGTGTGTGTTATGTTCTGTCAATAAGGATGTGTGCAGCTGAGCTTGGAGCGCTTTGTATTGTGTGAAGTGTGCTCTTGTCCAGCCGTGTGTTTGGGAGTGTGATCTAAGTGCATTGTATTGTTGGATGAGAATCTGTGTGTCTCTGCTGTGTTTTGGATGTGTTATTGTTCTGTAAGAAGTTGTGGGGATGTTGTTATTGATTGTAGATTTGATTGAGGAGTACCAACTCTCGAGGGACTGATCTATGTCTTCGAGTGTGCCTTCTTCAGGGTTAGGGAAGTTTGTAAAAGCTGTACATAATTCTTGTTTGAAATCTTCCCAGTTGGCCAAGGAGAAATTGGGTCTGGGTGGAGTGGGGACAAGTATTGGGGCAGAGGAGATTGTAGCAATGATAGGGGTGTGGTCGCTGGTAGTGAGAGGCCCAGGGGAGAAGTAGATGTTGTGATGTGCATTCATGTTACTTAATGCTATGTCTGGGGTGGTGGTGGAGTAGTGGGAATAGTATGTGGGGAAATGGGGTCCTATAAATCTTATTGTGGTGTCAGAGATTAGTCTGGCTAGTTGTCTCCCGACGATGTTCGAGTTCCTATTACCCAGGAGATGGTGTCTGGCGTTGAGATCTCCTATAAGATATACAGGAGTGTTCCTTCTGAATAGGTTTATGAAATCCGGGGTTGGGAGGTATGGTCGGCTAGGAGGGAGGTATGCTGTGGCAATGATGATTTTGCCCGTGTGTGTTTGGATTTCTGCAGTGTCCTTCCTCCTGAGTCTTATAAATAGAATTTGGAGAGATTCGTCCACTCCTGCTTCTTGGCGGGGGCCTGTTGTCCTACCGTTTCACAAGCCAGGTATTGCAGGTCACCATCTTGGTTTGCGTGGTAGGTTGCCTTTACTGATTATGGAATTTTTCCGTATTGGTGCCACCTTGTTTCCCTCATATCCTCAAGAGGAGGGAGTGCCTCAAACTAGTGTCCTTAGTGTCACCGTCTTTGCTAAAGTTCAGGAAGATTTTGTTGGCTCTGTTCCGGAGGGAGTGTCTGCCTCGCCGTATCCTCGCTATCCACATCCGTTTGGGTACAGGGTGAAGGCTGCCATGGGGGATGTGGATGTTCCAACCTTTCTTGTTTGTCCTGTGCGTGTACCAAGGATGGCTCCCTGGCTCCTCTCAGGGGTGCAACCGTGTGTTTACTTTCCTGAGAGAGCGGCCTTTCTTTCCTCACAGGCGGCTCTTTGCTATTTTTTTAGAACATGCTTCCTCTCACAGTGTCACGATTCTCGTATGTACTGATGGATTGAAATCCCGTGAGGGGACAGGCTTGGGTGTTATATTTCCCGATTTCATTCGGGGTAGGAGTCTTCCCCCCATCGTATCTACTTTTATCGCAGAACTTACTGCTATTTTACTCGCAGTCAAATTGATATTTAGCTTCCCTCCTGTTTGTTATACAGTTTTTAGCGACTCTGCCGATCTCCATTTTGTGTTTTCCCGTCCAATCCTCTTTTGTTGTCTACAGTGTTTTAGAATGGCTGTGCTTGCTAGGGACTGTTTTGTGGTTTTGTACCATTGTGGGCAATGAGTATGCTGACGCTCTGGCAAAGGCTGCTGCCTCTCGCCCATCCTCACCTCTCCCCTGCCTCGCTCAGTGATATTCATCTAACCACTCCCTGTTTGCTCCCACTGGCAGAGTAGGTGGGATGCGGTGGGGGCCAACAAAATGTGTGATATTTGTGGGTAAACGGGCCCCTTCATTTGCCGAGGTCTGAATGCAGGTGGGAGACGGCTTTATGCTGGCTCCGAATGGGCCCTTCCTGGTTCTCTCATTGATTTTTAATGGAGGACTCTCCCCCTACTTTCTGTGTGGAATGCTTCGTCCCCCTGACTCTTCGGCTTTTGCTGATGGTGTCCACTGTTGGGGAATTGCGCCATCGTTACCTCTCTGAGCACCGGGCAGGAGAGGGATTGTAGTCTTCTGTTGGTACTTGGAGAGGATGCTTGTTGTGGTGGAGGGGGAAACCTTTGCTTGGTGTAGGCAGCTGCACTACCGTGTAAAATTTAGTATACAGTGGTTTTAGTGTTCTTAGTGTTTTAGTGTTTTTCTTGTTTTAATTATGAATTGTATTTTGTGTGTGTGTGTGTGTGTGTGTGTATGTGTGTGTGTGTGTGTATGTGTGTGTGTGTGTGTGTGTGTGTGTGTGTGTGTATTTCATCTTTTCGAGTGCTTTTATTCTCGTTGTCGTCCGGCGGCATATGACCCTGGTTGTTGTATCGCCAGATTTTATTGTATATACTTATTCAATTCAATTTACCCTACCCTACTCTTCTCAACCCTACACTAGCCTACCTCAGCCTACCCTACCCTACCCTGCCATTGCCGACCCAACTCTACCCTACTTTAACCTACCCTCCACTGCACAGCCCTTTCACCACTACATTACTTTTCCTGTTTTCTTCTCTCTACCTTCGGATGATTTTCTTCACCTCTACAGTAGAGAGAAATTTCGAACTGGAAGGGTTAAATACTGCCATCATCAACCCCATCTCAATCAGGGGATCTCCTAAGCTGAATAAAATCATGCGGTCAGCTAGGACAATGTAAATAAGTTGTTCTCGGCTTGAAAGATTAAATGATTCTGTCCCGTCATCCTAAGAGGGTTTTCTGAAGCTGTAGGATATCGTCAGAAGCTAGCAAAGAGTAAAAGTGACATCCGCAAACCGAGAGCTCTGCGTCCAGCGCTCCGCGGTTCAAGTCCCAGAGGTGGACAGATGTTTTGACGTGTAGACGTTACCAGGGCGTAGCTTGGTGGCCTACCCTTTCACATTCTGGACTAATGGTGGTCTAGCCTTGTGCCCCTGCGCTCCACCTCATAAAAAAAAAAAAAGGAAAGCCAAGGGTCATGAATGAACTAAAGGACTGAACTAAGCGGAGAAGAACAAAAATCGTAGAGAAGATCGCCCCAAATTTGATGAGACAGTGTAGTATAACTGAGTGAAATAGGCGTTGGATATGACGGAACTATTATGATTTGTAATTATAATATGGAGTCCTAACACCCTGTCCAAACCGACCCAATCCTACCTCACCCTGCCAAAACCGACCCAATCAAACCCCACTCTGCCAAAACCGACCCAATCCTACCTCACCCTGCCAGAACCGACCCAATCAAACCCCACTCTGCCAAAACCGACCAAATCCTAACCCATGCTGCCAAAACCAACCAAAACCTATTCTATACTCTGTCATAACCGACACAACCCTACCTCACCCTGACAAAACTGACCCAGTCCTACCCCACCCTGCCAAAACCGACCCAACCCTACCCCACCATGCCAAAACCGACCCAACCTTACCCCACCCTGCCCAAAAAAAACTCAATCCTACCCCACCCTGCCAAAACCGAACCATTCCTACCACACCCTGCCATAACCGACACAGTCCTACCCCACCCTGCCAAAACCGGCCCAATCCTACGCCGTCCTGCCAAAACTAACCCAACCTTACCCCACCCGGCCAAAACCGACCCAACCCTGCCATAACCGTCCCATCCCTACCCTACCTTAACCAAACCAGTCTTATCTAACTCATTGTCCACATTAACACTTTTTTCCATTTTCATCTTTCTTCCTCCAGACGATTTTCTTCAACTCTGGAGAGAAATTTCGTACTGGAGGGGTTAGATACAGTCACCATCAACCCCTTCACCGCGAGGGGATCTCCTAAGCTGAATAAAATCGTCCGGTTACCTAGAACAAAGTAACTAAGTCATTCTCTGTCTGAAGGGGTTATTGTGTCTGTCCCATCATCCCGAGAGGGTTTCTTTAAGCTCCAGGAAATCGTCTAAAGAGAGCAAAGTGTAAACATGACGTCACACTTGGTCTAGGCGCCACAGATCGAATCCCGGAGGTGAACAAAGGTTTTTATATCATATAGACGTTTTATATTTTATATTTTGCAACTTTCAGAGGCATTTACTCAGCTTTAGGAGTCTTATGGATAGGCTCAATCAAACGTATCGAACCTCCCATGTTAGAAAAAATAGCTTACAGAAATGCGTCTCGTACAGAAGAGGCGGAATGGACAGATCGAGTGACTAAGATATTGAATTATGTATATGAGTGGTTTTGTTGTTATTACTATTATTATTATTATTATTTCAGGCAAATGTCCCAGGCTTCTAGACTGGCTGACTAGCGAATATTATTAAGTCTCCCGTGGCTCCGTGCTCCTTCCACTCAAGAGCCTGCACTTCACGCATTCCACGCACAAGATGGCGCCACCGCTGCATTCCTGCGAAGACGAGAGGTCAAGAGGACGACACTTGCTTTTTGTTTGTTTGTTTACTGTAATTGCTTAAAGTTGTGATCCCTCCAACTTGAATGCTCAGTTGTAACTATAGATAACTAGAATACGATGCTAGTCACGAAGAAGGGCTATGAAAAGATACAGAGCTCGTAGTATTGGCTGGATGAATCACTCTTGCGTGATAATCAAAGACGGTGAATAAAACCCACACTTGTAGACGAAGAATATAATTACCAAACAGTTTCGGTGGACACTGCCACCATCTTCAGTGGTCAAGATAGTGAGAGGGAGTGACATACTGGCTATACAAGGGTTCCTTTTTATGCCTGTGTGTGTGTGTGAAAGGGTGGGGTAAAGGTGAGGTGGGGTGGGGTAGATTGTAAGCGGGGATTAACCCAAGGGGGTTTTGGGGGGGGACATTACCGGACAGGTCAGGTGTAATTCCTATCTGACCTTACCTGTGTCGTAGCAGGAAGAGACTCCTGCTACGACACAGGTAAGGTTAGATAGGAATTACACCTGACCTGTCCGGTAATGTCCCCCCCAAAATCCCCCTTGGGTTAATCCCCGCTTACAATCTACCCCACCCCACCTCACCTTTACCCCACCCTTCCACACACACACAGGCATAAAAAGGAATCCTTGTAGTGTCAGTATGTCACTCCCTCTCACTATCTTGACAACTGAAGATGGTGGCAGTGTCCACCGAAACTGTTTGGTAATTATAGTCTTCGTCTACAAGTGTTGGTGTTATTCACCGGCTCGTAGTATTTTTTTCTTTTAACTAAGATACATGAAATAAGCTGCAAAAATACGAAAATACGAGCTTACTTAATGTAAATGAATTATAGTACGTTCAAGATGGAGGGAAGGCATTTTGTATTTTGTTTGTGATGTTATAATGTCTCTCAGGATCCTAGGATCCTCTCTCGGCTGAACCAAATTGTCTGGCGTCAGCTGGAACATGATGCTAGAGTTATGTCGGTCGTGATGGGGTTAATGGTGACGGTATTGACACTGTCAGGGTCCTATGACTCACTCAGTCGAATAAAATCGTCTGAGTCAGCTGAAATGGGGTACTAGAGTTGTCCCAAGCACCAGAGGGCTAAGATTCTTAACCCTCTGGTGCTTGGGACAACTCTAGTATTCCATTCCAGCTGACAGACGATTTTGTTCGGCTGAGTGAGTCATAGGAGCCTGACAGTTACTACACTGTCACCATTAACCCCCGCATGACCGGCATAACTCTAGCATCATGTTCCAGCTGACGCCAGACAATTTGGTTCAGCCGAGTGGGTCTGGGGCCTGGGGGGTACTAAATGAAAATATCCAAAAAATATTAAAGGGGGGGCTATATCAATTTTGCCACAGGAGGTATACCAAAATTGGACTTTTTAATAAAACCCCCTCCTCTCTCACTCCCTGTGTTTTGTATATACACCTCTCTGTCTGCCTGTGGTGTATCTGTCCCTCCCTCTCCTTGTGTGTGGTGTGTCTGCTGTGTGAAGGTGGCTGTGTACTTGTCTTGTGTGTGTGTGTCTTGATGTGTGTATGTATGTAGTAGTGTGTGTGTGTCTTGACGTGTGTATGTATGTAGTAGTGTGTGTGTGTCTTGACGTGTGTGTGTGTGTATGTAGTGTGTGTGTAAGTGTCTTGGTGTGTGTGAGCTAAGTGTAAGTAAGGGAGCCTTGTGGTTTTAAGGAAAGCCTGCTACGCAAACTTCCCTCAGCCACATTTTAAAGAAACCTCTATCACACCGGGACTTGAACCCGGGTCCTCCTGAACAGCAGGCCAGCACCATCCTGACCTTGCTACCGCGCCCCCACTAGGATACCGGCTAAAACTTCTACTGTATTTTATTTCTTTACATGTTACAAAAAATGGGAAATTGAAATATCATGCACAGACTAAACTAAATTGTCATGTACCTATTAATGTCGCTTTAGGAGGAGATATCTCGAAATTCCCTGAGCTACTTGGAATACCTAAGCCTGCAGTTTAATGCTAATCATGAACAAGTGCTATGGAAAGAATATAGAGCAGTTGCTACTTATATAAAGGGAGAAAGTAAAACCTGGAACTTAACTGCTAACCAACGGCAGGACTTAAACGATTAACCATATATTACATAAACTTAACACACTGAGTGACACAGAAACTAAACATATGATACAAATTCTTTAATGAAACTTATAATGAGAGTACAAATGACAAAATATACACTGCACAGGAAGACAGTACAGTACTCAAGTGCTCATACCTTCCGTGCGAACTCAGAGAATGAAAGCCTATCTGTTGTACCGATTTATAAACGGAAGAGATGAATCGCTAAATTTGATCCACAGTAAAAAATAATAATAATGAATACATAAAACAATAAAGACAAACCATATAGACTACATGTCCACCCTAAACTGACAAAAACCTGGCATCTCTCCACCTTGAATGCTGAGCTGTTTCTAAAGACTAGATTATCATGCAGATCACAATGAAGATCTATGGGGAGGATGCAAAACCATAATACTGTCTTATTCTGCCACTTAGATACAGGAACTAAGCAGCAGAAGGACTAAAATTTGTCAAGGTGAGCCAACTACAATGACACAGATGAAGTCTGAGATTATATAATGTGTAATCATGAACTGATTGCATCATTCAGTAAAGATTACAAAAGGAAAAGCTATCAAATCTGAAAGTGTAAGTACTATACAAGATATGATTAACCTTGTACATCCATATTCTGAGATATGCTTCCTATATCATGCTACACATAAATTCATGTCCTCACACATTCAAGGTATAACTGAAGACTGAGTTCTTTTGTGGACATGTTTAAGAGCAGATAATAAGTTACTAATGCAAGTGCTTCAGTTTACTTATTGTTCTCAATTGCCTTGACTACATTATTTGTTTCACAAGTCATTTCTCACAGCTGCCATTATGATTCCACTTTCCAAAATGTTCCATTTTGAATAAAGCCTTTGGACCTAGGCATTTTGGATCTGAAAGGTTGTACTGTACACCTACTACTACTGTTCTTCTTAGATGGATACAATAGTTTACATATCTATTATTATTATCATTGTGGTAGGTGGTGGCGACCATCATCCACTCTCTTGATGTAGTGCTGCCTACTCCTTCCTTAGTCTTTATCATTCTTTTTCTGTGCCTGCCCTCCTCTCTTCCTATTTCTCCCATCTTTCCTGTCACTTCTTATTGCTTTTCTTTCCTTTACAGGTGGCTTTACATTGAGTGACAAGCCAAATGGTTTCCTGTCAGCCAGGAAACCATTTACAACGCCGGGTGGTAACCATATAACCAAACCATACGTGCTCCCTACGTGTCAACAAGTGGGTTGGTGGAGGGTTAGTGCCCCTCCCCGTAAAACAAATAACTCAAAGTCAAATGGCCACCCCTTGGGGGATTGTGGCGTCTGGCAATAGATAGATAGATAGACAGATAAAAAATACAGTCTCATCATACTTCTTTCACGGTGTAGGATCCTGTGGCTAGGCTAACCTAGTCCAATACATGTAAGGGTAGATGACCTGTCTACATCCCTTGGTGGTGTTTAAAAAAAAAAAAAAAAAAAAATCCAATTGCTTCTCGGGGACAAAGCCATGCATGGATGTCATTCTGACTGGGCGTTCTAACCCCTAGATGTCCTTTTCCGGCCGCATGCCCTTACTGGCACCAACCTGTGTCATTGTAGGGTATGGGGTATGATGTATAAACTGCATGTATGATTGTGAAGAGCAGGTAGTTATAAAAATATTTGGCAGGGTATGCTGGCCTACCCTCTATGTTAGTGACACTGAAAAACGTCAAGGGGGAGCTCCAGCTCTCCCTATCACCAGCTTTTCCACCTTCCTTGAGAGTACAGTACTGCCCTCACAGGCTGGTACCATACTACAGCCTGCTCCCGATAATAATTATAATAATAATACATTATAATAAAGGACATGGTAATTGGAACTTGGAATGTAAGGGGAGCGAATGATGAGGTGAAAGAGAGAGAGATTGTCCGGGTGCTTGAGGGTGCGAAAGTGGATGTATGTGGAATAATTGAAACAAAATGGAGAGGAGAAAGTGTGAGAGAATGGGAGTATGGATGGGGTATATGTGCAGGAGTAGGTGAGAATGAGAGGGCAAAGGAAGGAGTATGTATAGTTGTGAGTAAAAGATGGAAGAGGAGCATAAGACAGTATGGATCAGTTGGGTCAAGGATGATGTGGGTAAAGTTGAAAGTTGGAATACAAATGTGGGCGATTGTGTGTGTGTATGCACCAACGCAAGATCGTGCTAGAAGAGTGAGAGAAGAGTTCTGGACAAATGTAGAAGTGTGCATGGAAAAGTCTGGAAGGAATGACAGAGTGTTTTTGATTGGTGACATGAATGGTAAAGTTGGGAATGTGAAGGTGGATGGTATAGTTGGTGAGCGGGGTGTGCCTGCTGAGATAGATGAGAATGGGAGTGCGTTAGTGGACATTTGTGCTGGGAGGGGGTTGGTGATAGCCAATACCCTCTTCAGGCATAAAATGATCCACAGGTATACATGGCGAGTGATGAGAAGGGTGGGTGGTGAACTGAATGAAAGGAAGGCAATGATTGATTATGTGTGTGTGGATGAAAGGATGCGAAGATGTGTAAAGGATGCAAGAGTGTATAGAGGTTGGGGGAGTGGACTTTCTGACCACTACTTGATGGTGGCCAGAATTAGGATTCAAGTAAGAAAGAGGAATAGAAGAAGGGAAAGACGAGAGGAAGGGGTAGTTGCAAGGAGAGTGGAAAGGTTACAAGAGGATGAGAAAAAGGAAAAGTATAAGAGAGAAGTGGAGGAACGATTGGGCAAATATGAATTGGAGCAGATGAGAGACGTGGAAGGTGTGTGTAGGATATTTACAGAAGAAATATGTGCAGCATGTGATGTGGTGTGTGGAAGGAAGAGAAGACGGAGGGGGGTGCAAGGAACGGCGTGGTGGACTGAAGAGGTGAGACAGGCTGTGGCACAAAATAAGAAAGCATACAATGAATGGATGAGAAATAGGGGCGTGGAAGAAGTTGAGAGGCGGAAGAGAGAGTTATATGTAGAAAGAAAGAGAGAGGTGAAAAGATTAGTAAGAGAGAGTAAGAAGAGAGTGGATGAGGAATTTGGAAGGAATTTGAGTGTAAAGTGGAGGGACTGTAAGAAAATGTTCTGGAAAGAGGTGAAAAGAGTAAGACAGGGTGGAAGTGAAGTTAGCAGGGGAGTGAAAGATAAAAATGGTAGATTATTAGTGGAGAAGGGAGAAAAAGTGAGCAGATGGAGAGAACACTTTAAGGAATTGTTGAACACAGAGGATGGAAGTAATGTGAGTATAAGTGGCTGGGGAACGGCTGGGAGAAGGAGGGAGGTGAGAAGACAGGAAGAAATCAGTAGGGTAGAAGTTGTGGAAGCAATGAAGAAAGTTAAATCGGGGAAAGCCCCAGGAATTGATGGAGTGTGTGGTGAAATGCTGAAGCATGGGGGAGAGATAGTAGTAGAATGGATGTGGAAGATGTGCAGATTGGCCTGGGAGGAAGGTAGAGTCCCGGAGGATTGGAAGTCAGGTATAATTATTCCCTTGTACAAAGGAAAAGGGGAAAAAGAAGTGTGTGGTAATCATAGGGGCATATGTCTTCTTAGTATAATAGGAAAAGTGTATGGTAGGATACTTATTGACAGAGTTAGAGAAAGAACAGAGAAATTAGTTGGAGAAGAACAGGGAGGCTTAAGGAAGGGAAGAGGTTGTGTAGATCAGATATTCATTCTTAGATCTTGAGTGGAAAAGTTTCTAGAGAAGGGAAAGAAGTTGTATGCGGCTTTCATGGATTTGGAGAAAGCATATGACAGGGTGGATAGACAAGGATTGTGGAAAGTGTTAAGAATATATGGAGTAGATGGGAAGTTGTTGAATGCTGTGAAGAGCATGTACGATGGTGCAAAGGCTGCAGTGCGTGTGGACGGTGAACTAAGTGAATTTTTCTCTTTGAAAGTTGGTTTGAAACAGGGATGTGTCATGTCTCCATGGTTGTTCAATCTGTACATGGATGGGGTAATAAAAGAGGTACAAGGTAGGGTAGTGGATGTTGGAGTGGCCCTGGTGAGAGAGGATAGTGTTTGGAAACTCCCTGTACTGTTGTTTGCAGATGATACTGTGTTGTTGAGTGAACACGAAGGGGAGCTACAAGGCTTGGTGGACGAGTTTGGGAGAGTGTGCAAGAAACGGAATCTAAAGGTGAATGTAGGGAAGAGTAAAGTGATGGTCTTTGAGAGAGGTGAAGTCAGTGAATGTACAGCGAGGTTCGATGGTGAGGAATTAGAAAATGTGAGTACGTTCAAGTACTTGGGTAGTGTGATGAGTAAGGATGGAGGTTTGGAGGGTGAAGTGGTTGAAAGGGTACAGCAGGGAAGAAAGGTTGCTGGTTCTTTGAAAGCAGTGATAAGAAACAGGGAAGTGAGCATGGAGGTGAAAAAGTTACTACATGACAGTATTGTGATACCAACTCTAACGTATGGAAGTGAAGCTTGGACGTTGTTGGAAGGACACAAGTCAAGAGTGAGAGCAGTGGAAATGAGTTATTTAAGAGGAGCCTGTGGAGTCACATGGAGAGACAGGCTGACGAATGAGGATATAAAGGAGCGTTGTGGTGTGGATGTGATAGGAAGTGTTATGAGAACACACTGAGGTGGTTTGGCCATGTGGAAAGGATGGAGGGTGAAAGACTGACGAAGAGAGTGTATGTGAGTGAGGTGGAGGGGGGAAGAGGGAGGGGGAGGCCGAGGATGAGATGGAGGGATGGGGTGGAGAGGTATATGAGAGAGGGGGGTGTGAGGTGGGAGCAGGCCAGTGAAATGGCGGGGGACAGGGCGACTTGGAGGCGATTTGTTTGTGGCCACCCCAAACAGGATTAAGGCGTCTGGCAATAGATGGAGATAGATAGAAGATTAAATAACTAAAGCTA
Organism: Coenobita brevimanus; assembly: GCF_032717465.1. NCBI lineage: Eukaryota > Metazoa > Arthropoda > Malacostraca > Decapoda > Coenobitidae > Coenobita > Coenobita brevimanus. The sequence continues at coordinate 86,307 of NW_027643602.1, forward strand.
ACACTGATTTGAACTAATACACATCTGGTCCACAGGTCGTGCTGGAGTCTGCTGCCTTGACGCTGCTTCCTTGCCACACTGGTCATACCCTGCTGAAGTTTGATCTGCCCTGCCGTGAGAAGCCTGACGGTGGTGTGGTGTCTTCCCCTACTCTGAGATGCCTGGTGGTGGTGGTGGTGGTGGCGGCGGCGGCGGTGGCGGCGGCGACGGCGACGGCAGGGTGTCGTGTCTTCCCCAGTGAGATGACTTGCTGCTGCTGCTGGCGATCTGCCCTGACCTGCCAAGAGAAGCCTGGTGGTGATGGTGTGATCTGCCTTGCAAGTCGGGTCGCTCCCCTCCAGGATGTTCTGTGGACAAATGCTACTTTTGAATGCATATTTTATATTGCTGTCTCTGTTAATGTATTTTGTACTGAAGTGTTAATAATGAAAACTTAAATTTTCTGTCTTGTTTCATTACCTTTTAAACTGTGGCTTTGACTTAATATAGGTGATAAGTATATTGCGCTCTGCAGTCTTGTGTGTTCTGGGGACGGCTTTTGTGATGAGCTAAGACATTCTGATCGCTTCACCAAATTACTACTCAGCCTTGTGATCGTGGACATAAAAGATTATACAATACAATGATACACAGCTAAGCATAAAAAAGGTTATGGGAATTCTCCAACATGCAATCAGTGGACCTAAATTAAAGCCTATATTATAAAGCTAAGCCTGAAGAGGGTTGTGGGAAATAGATAATGATGCAGGGTAGACACTGGTAATGTTCACTGAGCCGTGCCCGCAACACACAAGAACTGGGTGGCGTAATATATGGACCACCTTGTATAATGAGAGGCCGTAAGTGTGTGCTGACCCACAAACTTGCCACCAATGCCCCGTCATAACTATTACTGTGTCTTGTAGGAAGCACAAAGAAAACAGGCCACAGAATTCCTCCTTGTCTCTTGTTCCTGCTACACACACATAAACGCCTTTCACTTTAACTTGGCACAGAGTTTTATTTAAAGCATACCAGAATGTCAGGCAGATCAGTAGCAGAAGTAGACAATACTACAGCCCTACATTCTTTCCACAGCACTCATTCGTGACTAACATCATATTCTAGTGATAACTATCGCTACTACTCGGCAAACTGTATGGAAACTATAAGCTATCTGTCTATCCATCTATCTATAGCCAGACGACTTAATCCCGTAAGAGGTGGCCACAAACAAGTCACCTCTATGCCACCCTGTCCCCCGTCATTATGCATCACTCCCCCTAATTCACACCCTCTCTCATATACATCCCAACTCCATCCTCCACTTATAAGTAATACATTAAAACAACCGTGAATTACTGCCGCACAAGCTGAGCCCTAATCTTACCCAACACAAACACGAAGAAGCTTTAAAGAACAGAAAACAATACCTTGATAGCAGAAGACACTAAGACCACAAGTACTGACAGCCTACACCAAGAAACATAACTAATTTCAGTCAGAGACCAAGTGAATATGAGAGGCACACAGTTCATCACTTCAGCTCAAGATCCGTCCCACCTTTGTAACCTTATGTTGCATCATCCTCTCCACAAACAAAATCGAACAACCGCGCAACACTACACAGAGTATCTTTGCAACATATCGCTTCCTCCACCCGACTCTACACTTCCCAGACACATTCACAAACTCACAAACACCCCAGCCAGCCAAAACTTTCTGCCAAACACATACATAAACACACAGACACCCCAGCCAGCCAAAACTTTCTATACCAAACACATACATAAACACATAGACACCCCAGCCAGCCAAAACTTTCTACCAAACAGCATCCTTCATGTGCCACCACCAGACATACACCCTTCAGACACTACCGAACCCAGAGACACGAGTACACCAACCTTCCCTGCTACAATACTAACACAAAATATAACACACATACAATCCCCTGTGTTCATACTGCAAAGTGGCACCCCTACACCACAGCACACCCACTCACATCCTGCACCACACCACCACAACACAGACAGTCCTTCAATATAGCACTGGGTTCACATCCAGAGGAGCCTAAGATGTAACAAGAACAACAACAACAACTCAGGCCAAGTTAAAGTAAAACGAGTATAGTTACGAAAGGAAAATTACTGCAAGTTATTTGGTAAGTGCTTCGGGTACACAAAGTTACAAGGCCACAGGGAACGGACTGCATACCGAGGGTTATAATACTGTGGCGGCTTAGGGGGCTTTATACCACCTTTTCTTCAGTGATACATTATTCAAGCGAGCGAGCGAGAACACTATATGACATGGTATAATAGGGTGGCAGAGAACAGCGCCAAGACTGTGTTGTCTAGGAAACTGTTAAAGCAACAACGGATCTATGGACATCATTAGAAACCTAGTAAAAAAAATGATAGGAGTTACTTGAGGGACTTTTCTCAAAATCTGCCGCGCCAGTTCTGATAAAAGGAAAATAAAAGTACCAAACTGAGCACCAGAACCGAGTTATTCTAGAAGTTTTTAAAGCTACGCAGATCTGTTCAGACAGCTGGAAAGCTTATGAAGAAGCAATTGGTACTACTTAAGTTAAATAGACTTAGCTTTTAACATCAACCAAGATGGATGGATGGATGGATGGATGTGGAATCGTGGATGCTTGGACCGATTGTACTGTAGAGTTCCTGCTGTTTCGTCCTTCCACCTGCCGACAAAAATCATCATCAATATCATCATCATCATCATCATCATCGTCATTAGCTGTCGTCGTCATAATCATCATCATCATTATTTACACCGTCATTCTCTTTATCATTACCATTCTCATCATCATCATCATTATCATATTATCATCATCACCTACCTATCTATCTACTGTATTTATCTATATCGGTTTATCTATAGCCAGACGCCTTAATCCCATAAGGGGTGACCACAAGCAAATCGCCTTCATGATGTACTGTCCTCTACCATTTAGCTCAAGTATCGCACTCATATGTTTCTACTCTTTCCCTCCATCTCATCGTCGGTCTCCGCAACCCCCTCTATCCTTCCAGCCAACTCATGTGCACTCTTCTAGTCATTTTCTTATTCGCCATCCTCTCCACATGGCCAAACCACCTCGAAGTATTTCTCTTAACGCTTTCAGTCTCATCCACATCGGCATCACAACGCTCCTTCATCTGCCCATTTGTCTGTCTGTCTCTCTATGAAACTCCACATGCTCCTCTCAAGTAGCTCATTTCCACCGCTCTCACTCTTGACTTGTGTCCTTCCAGCAAGATCCAAGCTTCACTTCCATACTTTAAAGTGGGAATCACAGCATGCAGTCCCCTTTTTTTTCATACTTTCATCCTCAGTTCCCTCTTCCTAATCACTGCTTTTTAGAGAACAAGCAACCCTCCTTCCCTGACGTATCATTTCAGTCACTTCATCCTCTAATCTTCCATCCTTATTCATCACATTACATAAATACTTAAATGCACTCATATTCTTCCATTTCCTGGCTATGCAGCCTCACTGTGCATTCTGTAACCTCATACGTTGAGAGGTTAAAGCATCACCACCATCAGCATCAACATCATTATCACCATCAATATCATCACTATCAGCCTGTGACACACCACTGCATGATAAGGACCCTCTCACCTTTCTCCACTCTGATCCATTGATTGTTAACTTGTTCCGTCCTTGCTCGGTAGATCTGCATCATATGATCTCTCCATCTTGTCTCTTCTGTGAAAGACGTGACACGAGGTGTGTGTGTGGAGTTACCTGAAAACAATATCAGAATTACTAGATGCGGGAGCTTCAGGCCCCTTAGGTTAATCTCCTTGGTGTGGTATGGTGTCGTGTGGTGGTGGGGGATTGTGTGGTGTGGTGTGGGGAGGATTGTGTGGTCAGGTGTGGTGTGATGTGGGAGGGTGGTTGTGTGTGGTGTGGTGTGTGAGGGTGATTTTCTGTGGTGTGGTGTGGTGTGGTGTAGGAGGAGGATTTTGTGTAGTTTGGTGTGGTGTGGGAGGGTGGTTTTGTGTGGTGTGGTGTGGGAGGGGGGTTATGGATGGGGTGGTGGGGGAGGATGATTTTGTGGTGTGGTGTGGTGTGGGAGGGCGGTTATGTGTGGTGTTGTGTGGTAGGGGAGGAGGATTTTTGGTGGTGCGGTGTGGGAGGGTGATTTTGTGTGGTGTGGGAGTGTGATTTCGTGTCGTGTAGAGTGAGAGACTGGTATGGTGTGGTGTGATACGGTGTGGGAGGGTGGTATGGTATGGTGTGGTGTGAGAGGGTGATGGTGAGTGACAATGTGTGGAACGTAACTTGGCTTAACTATAATCTCTAAAGCCTATATGAGTACAACATCTCTCATCCGAAAATGGTTAGTGAGAAGCAGACGGTCAGGGCCGGTCCTAGAGCTACTGTGATAAAATGTAGAAAATCATGTGTTGTATCCTTAAAATAAAAAAGAATATGTGAGGTTAATTCTTACCTTTAAAAAAAAGACCAAAATATATGTATTACTTCACTCATATTCATCCACTTCCTAACGATACATAAAGAGACGTTGATCAGTGCATTATGGAACCCTGTGCTGTGATTTATGGGATGTAATAAGCTTTTCAGAATATTGCGTGTCTCGTAATTGTATAGGTAAAAGGTCCTATATTCTTGGCCTAATATTTACCCTTGAAATAAAACTATGAATGTGTGGAAATAATTCTGCCATTTGAATAACTATGGTATCATCAACCAAGATATACATACACGAACAGAAGCAAGCACACACACACACACACACACACACACACACACACACACACACACACACACACACATGCCCAGTCACCAAAACACGAAGTTAAACAGAAAGGAATGGGAGAGGTGACTCAGCCAATGACTTGAAGATCGTCGTCATCATCATCGTCGTCGTCGTCTTCGTTGTCGTAATCATCACCATCATCATCTTCTTCGTCGTCATCATCATCATCATCATCATCATCGTCAGCAGCAGCAGCATGTCATCACCATCCCAACACTGTAAAAAATGTAGTACAGAAGTTATATCAATATCATCACCATTATCATCAAATACATCACTATCATATAACCATATTCTAGAGTTTGCATCAACATCATCAGCAGCAGCAGCATCAACATCATCAGCAGCAACATCCGTCTTCATCATCATCATTATCATCATCAGCCTGTGACACACCACTGCAGGATAAGGACCCCTCTCACCTGTCTCCACTCCGATCCTTTGGTTGTTAACTCGTTCCGTCCCTGCTCGGTGGATCTGCGAGTATCATCTCTATCTTGTTCTCTGTGTGCCTCATCCTCTCACTCCGTCTCTGGTCTGCCATTTAGTTACGCTGGCTGTCCATGTGTTACCTGCTCTATGGAAGACGTGACCTAAGGACTGCGTGTGGACTGACCTGTAAACAGGAGGACAAATATAAGTGTGTTGCAGCATCACTACTATACCCTGTTCACTCTAACTTGGCGTAAAATTGCAATCTCTTTCTTAAATTTTGCGTTGTGACAAGGGGTTAACACTAGAATGGTGCTAGTCACGAAGAAGTGGTATGGAAATGATGTAGAGCTGTAAGTTTAATTCTTTCACTGAACTACCGGAAATAAGCTGCAAAAAAACGACTATCTCGGCCTTGGTAAAATGAAGGAACACCACCACAATATACGCGTACGTGTGTGTGTGTGTGTGTGTGTGTGTGTGTGTGTGGTGCGAGGTGCCTGTGTGTTACCATGGTAACCTCCCGACACCATCACAGTTACATACACACATTTCCCCACCAGCAAGTTCCATTAGAGAGTACTGTGTGTGTGTGTGTGTGTGTGTGTGTGTGTGTGTGTGTGTGTGTGTGTATGCTCTTCAGGACAAAATAAATTACATACAATATTTTTTTTCCATCACATTGTCCCTCTGAAATATGAATCGCACTTATCAGTTTACATTCAGGTCCCAAACTGTACTGTTGGGTGGACAGGGACAAGGGAGCAGGCAAACCTAGTCCACCAGTCTGATCGGCACGAGAATCAACAGGACGACACTCACACTGCTATTTCACTGGTGCCGAGACACCAAGATTGAGGCAGTACAAGGCAGAGTTGCCGTGAATTGCACACTGGTTGTGACGTCATTATTGCACACGGTCTCGTTTAGTAACCAGGATGACAGAGGATGTATTGTTGGTATAACTACCATAAAATTTGGTATACTGTGAATACTGGAAGAGAGGGTATAATTAATGATGTCAGACCTATTATGATTCAAGTGTAAGGACGTTAAATGATTAAGAGAGTTAATAAGTCAGCAAATGTTGATTAATAACCAGCCAAGAGACAAGTAAGTTTATCCACATCCAAGTTTTCTAGTATATCAACTGTACACGATTTACAACATTGTTTCGGTATTTCTTTAATATTACAAAGTAAGTGTGCACTGCTAATGGTTGGCATGAGTCTTTGTAAATAATATATATATATATATATTTTTTATGATATCGCCGGGTGGGTAGAGGTAGACTGTTCCACGACGTATTCTTCCTTGTTTTAAATGACAGTATTATAGACAAACGCTACATATTCGTTGGTGTAACCGTGAAGAGTCTGAATAACAATACATGTTAGTTCCTCCCAATCATGACAAAATCCCCCGTATTCCTAGAAAATAACGTGAACAATTATTGTGGAACGACGTCCGCCTGCCCACATCCATGCTCGTCGTTCATTTGTTATTCCACATTAGCAGACGATTTTCCACAAAACGACAGCACTGGACTACAAGGCCTCCTCATCTCCCTCACACTAACATCCCCCTTGTCTCATCAGAATTACGTCTAGTAGCCTTATAGGTATTATTTCTTTGGGCCATGATACTTCCTGGCTGTCAGTGAGATATCCTTGTGTCCTAATGTAGTCACCTTAATGGCTAAAAACAGCAAATAGCCAACACTTACCTCAGGGGAATGATGCAGCAGCAACACACACACACACCCTCGTCCTTCCACTGTCATACGGCCACTAGCAAAAGTAGCCAAGTAGCGACGCCCACCAAGACGAGAAACATGTCCAGCTACTTTTACAACCACTAGATGGTTCCCGGGCCCTCTCATGGTAGGGGCAACTCTAGTATTTTATTCCAGGTACTGTTGGGCGATGACATTCAGCTGAGAGTGAGTCACACTGCTATAAGAGTGTTAATGCTGTCTCTATTAACTCTCATGATCATACAGGTCTACCAGCCCTACCCAAAAATAAATTGTGTGTGTGTGTGTGTGTGTGTGTGTGTGTGTGTGTGTGTGTGTGTGTGTGTGTGTGTGTGTGTGTGTGTGTGTGTGTGTGTGTCTATGTGTTTTGTGTGTGTGGTGTGAGGTGCCTGTGTGTTACCATGGCAACCTCCCGATACCATCACAGTTACATACACACATTTCCTCACCAGCAAGTTCCACTAGAGAGTACTATATGTGTGTGTGTGTGTGTGTGTGTGTGTGTGTGTGTGTGTGTGTGTGTGTATTAATGGAAGAGTTCATAAATGTGTTCATATGAGTATTCATAAATGTGTGTGCATCAGTGTGTGTACTCATCAGTGTGTGCATCAGCGTGTGTATGCATCAGCGTTTGTGTGCAGCAGTGTGTGCATACATTGCCGTGTGCGTGTATCAGTGTCTGAATGCATCAATGCGTGCGTGCATCACTGTGTACGTGCATCACTGTGTACGTGCAACAATGCCTGCATGAATCAGTATGTGTGTATTGAAACGTATGTGGGTGCATCAATATATATTTACTACCATGTGCTTGCTTCCTTCCAGGAGCATAAACATTGTAAATATAGGTAAATTAAGTGAGCCTTCGTGCATTCCCTGTAAGTATGTATGTATGTATGTATGCATGTATATATGTGTGTGTGCAGGTGTGTACATGTGTGCACGTGGGTGTGCGTCTGTGTGTGTGTATTGTATTGGTGTGTTTTTTTTAGCACATGCCTGTGTACGTGAATGCACTTACAGCAGATTTATGACTACAGAACTTAGCTTATTTTTGCCAGCACGTTCTCACCCTAAAATACAAGCCTCAGTAGTCACTTTATATTCAGGTTCTGATCTGTACTGCTGCGTGGACAGAGACAAGGGGGAAACAAGCCATGTCCACCAGTCTGATCGGCACGAGAATCCACAGGACGATACACACTTATTTCACTGGTGCTGAGACGCCAGGACTGAGATGCTGCACGGCTCCCTTCCCTCACACACTGCCCCCTTGTCTCATCAAACTGACGTGTATTACCTTTATTTTTTACTTGTCTTTGGCCTATGATACATCCTGGCTGTCAGTAAGACATCCTTGTGTCCTAATGTAATTACCTTAATGACTAAAAACAGCAAAATCTAACGCTTACCTCAGGAGACTGAGTCAACGCCCCCTTACCTTCCCATCTCCTTTACTCACTGATACCTTCTTCGTCTCACCGACAAATACACTTGTTACCCATATTTTTTACATGTCTTTAGCTTATAACACTCCCTGGCCGCCACTAATATATCTTTGTGTCCCAGTATAATCCTCTGAATGGTTAATAACAGCAAATTCCAACACGTACCCACAAGAAAGCGCCGACGTTCCCTCTCCCTCTCGTCGTCCGGCGGCCACTGACTGACAGAGGCAAGCAGCGAGTCCTACCAAGCTTAGAATCTTTCCTTAGCTACTCTTATAGCCAAAAGATGGTATGGTGACCCTCTCATGACAGGGATTACTCTAGTGTTCCATCCCAGCTAATCCTAGACGCTTTGATCCACCTGAGAGTAAAGCATAGGAAACAGAGATTGATCGTACTGGCATAATTTACAGTGTTATTATTGGAATATTCTCCCTTCCTTATATTGCTGAGGCCAGAAGGTTTTATTCAGCTGAGAGTGGGTTGTAGGAGTCTTGTGTGTAAAAGAGAGCAGGTGTAAGGACGATAGCAATCAGAATCAGCAATAAAGTACTGTATCATTACTAAAAATTTATATGCATTAGATATCTGTTACGTATAGCACAAATTGAAGGTTCAGATAAGAATAGCGATATACTTTTGTGCTTTCTCTCTCTCTCGTTTTATCTTTCTCTTGCCACACCCTCTCTTCGTGTCTTCCCTTTCGCTGCCTCAGGTGGGTAAGGGCTGTCTCCAGCTTATAATGCTCGCACACTTCATGCTCCACTTACTGCATTCACTTTAATAATAATAATAATAATAATAATAATAATAATAATAATAATAATAATAATAACAATAATAATAATAATAATAATAATAATAATAATAATAATAAGAAACACATCTTTCAACTTGTATTTTTTGGATTCCCTATCGGAATATAATTATAAATATAAGAAAACTCATGTTTCAGTGAACTAGTATAAAATAAGTATTGTGTGTGTGTGTGTGTGTGTGTGTGTGTGTGTGTGTGTGTGTGTGTGTGGTGACTGCTTTATATGCCTAGTTACCTCAGCCAGTAAAGATGAAGGAAGTTATGTATTCACCCGTGTCTGTCTATCTATCTATCTATCTGTCTGTCTGTCTGTCTTTCTCTCTGTCTGTCTGTCTGTCTTTCTCTCTGTCTGTCTGTCTGTTTTTCTATCTGTCTGTCTGTCTGTCTTTCTCTCTGTCTGTCTGTCTGTCTTTCTCTCTGTCTGTCTGTCTGTCTTTCTATCTGTCTGTCTGTCTGTCTTTCTATCTGTCTATCTGTCCGTCTATGGCCAAGATATATCAAAAACTTGCTATCGGCTTTCAATGGAATCTTGTAGGTAGGTGGGCACTGGGTCAAGAGAGAGACTAGTCGATATTTCATTAGATTTTTTCGCTATTACGCTTTTGGCTCAATAAAAAGGAAAGTGGAAATCTAGGAATATACTGCACCTTAATGTGAAAATCTGGACAAATTTCTCCATAACAAAATATAAATAAAATTAATCTTTTTCTTGACTTGAAAACATGAGTTAACTTCGCTTCAGTTTTTTTTTTCTGCCTCCAGAATCGTACTGTAAGCTGCTTTGGAAATTCTTTACATCTCTTCCTTAGCGATTTAATCAGCACATTACACCACAACACCCTCTTTTAAGAGAGAGATGTAAACTCTGCCGATATGAAGCCGATTTTAATAGCTTACAAGAAAATGTTAAGACGTGCTATGCAAAAATAAATAGCTAAGGAAGGGGCACTGAGAAGACTCCCGTGCTTCCTAAAATACTGCCCTGTTTCTAAAAGGCGTATGACACAGAAATTTGACTTAGCTTTTAACAACAGGGGGAGATGGATGGATGGATGGATGGATGGATGGATGGGGAATCGTGGATCTTTGACTGCTGACCAAGTTCTTGCAGTTCCGTCCGTCCGTCCACCTACCGACAAAAATCATCATCAGTATCTTCATTATCATTATTATAATTGTCATTATTATTATTATTATTATTACCTTTATTATCATTATCATAACTATAATCATCATCATCATTAAAATTGTTATCATGACTGTAATCATCATCATCATCATCATCATCATCATCACCGTAATCCCAACTCTGTTACCTCGTACTGAAGTTAAATCATCATTATCATCAGAATCAACATCAGCATCATCATCAATATCATCTTTATCATCATTAATATCATCATCATCATCATCATCATCATCAGGCCCTGACATTACCACTGGAGGATTAGGACCCCTCTCATCTTTCTCCACTCTGATACATTGGTTGTTAGCCTCTTCCCATATCGGTGGATCTGCGAGTTTCATCTATCTTGTTCCCTGTGTACCTCTTCCTCTCACTCCATCTCTGGCCTGCCATTCAGTTACGCTGCCTGTCCATCTGTTGCCTGCTCTGTGGAAGATGTGACCAGAGGATTGTGTGTGAAGGTACCTGGAAACAAGCTCAGAATTACCAGATGCGGGAGCTTCAAACCCCTTTGTTTAATCCCCTTGGTGTGGTGTGGTGTGGTGTGGTGGGAGGGTTTTGTGGCGTAATGTGGTATAGGGGGAGGTTGTGTGGTGTAGTGTGGTATTGAGGGGTTTGTGTGGTGTTGTGTGAGGAGGGTTGTGTGGTAGTGTGTGAGGAGGGTTGTGTGATGTGGGGAGGTTTGTGTGGTGTGGTGTAGTGTGGTGTGGGAGGGTGGTTTTAAGTTTTGTGGTTTGGTGTGGTGTGAGAGGGTGATTTTATGTGGTGTGGTGGGGTGTTGGAGGATGATATTTTATGGTGTGGTGTGATGTGGGAGGGTGTTTATGTGTGGTGTGGTGTGGTGCAGGAGGAGGAGTTTTTGTGGTGTGGTTCGGAAGGGTGGTTATGTGTGGTGTGGTATGGTGTGGGAGGATGATTTTTCGTTGTGTGGTGAGGGGTGGGAGGGTGGTTCTGTGTTGTGTGGGAGTGTGATTTCGTGTCGTGTAGTGTGAGAGACTGGCACGGTGTGGTGTGATATGGTGTGGGGGGGTAGTATGGTGTGGTGTGGTGTGGGTGAGTGATTCAATGTGATTTAGTGTGTGGGGCTGGTAGAACGTGACTTGGCTTCACTATAATCTCCAAAGCCTACATGAGTACAACACCTCTCATCCGAAAATTGTTAGTGAGAAGCAGACGGGCAGGGCCGGTCCTAGAGCTACTGTGATAAAATGTAGAAAATCATGTGTTGTATCCTTAAAATTAAAAGTGCATAATTCTGTGACGTTATTTCTTCCATTTAAATAAAGGCCAAAATATATGTATTATTTCAGACACTCATATTCATCCACTTCCGAACGATACATAAAGCGACGATGATCAGTGACTTATGAAACCCTGTTATGTGATCTATGGGATGTAATAAGCCTTTCAGAATATTGCGTAAGTGTCTCGTAACTCTATGGGTAAAAGGTCCTAAATTCATAGCCTAATATTTACCCTTGAAATAAAACTATGAATGTGTGGAAATAATTCTGCCATTTGGATAACTATTGTATCATAAACCAAGATATACATACACGAACATAAGCAAACACACACACACACACACACACACAATGCCCAGTCACCAAAACACGTAGTTAAACAGAAAGGAAAGCGAGAGGTGACTCAGCCAATGACTTGAAGATCGTCGTCGTTGTCATCATCGTCGTCGTCTTCGTTGTCGTAATCATCATCATCATCTTCCTCGTCATCATCATCATCATCATCATCTTCCTCGTCATCATCATCATCAGCAGCAGCAGCAGCAGCATGTCATCATCATCCCAGCACTGTTAAAAATGTGGTACAAAAGATATATCAGTATCATCACCTTTATCATCATATTCATCACCATCATCTAACCTTGTTTTAGAGTTTGCACGGAGTTACATCATCATTATCAGCATCAACATCATTATCATCATCAATCAGCATCATCATCATCATCATCAATCATCATCATCATCATCATCAATCATCATCATCATCATCATCATTATCATTATCATCATCAGTCATCTTCATCATCATCATCATCATCATCAGCTTGTGACACACCACTGCAGGATAAGGACCCCTCTCACCTTTCTCCACTCTGATCCATTGGCTCTTAGCTTGTTCCTTCCGATATCGGTGGATCTGCGCGTATCATCTCTATCTTGTTCTCTGTGTACCTCTTCTTCTCACTCCATCTCTAGCCTGCCATTCAGTTACGCTGTCTGTCCCTCTGTTGTCTGTTCTATGGAAGACGTGACCTGAGGAGTGCGCGTGCAGTGATCTGGAAACCAAGAGACAAATATGTGTTTCGTCATCATAGCTATACCCTGTTCACTCTAACTTGGCGTGAAATTGCAATCTCTTTCTTAAATAAAGTGCTGTGACAGGGGGTTAACACCAGAATATGGTGCTAGTCACGAAGAAGTGGTATGACAAATATGCTTGGCCATAGTACTGCCTTATTCTGTTACTGAGCTATGGAAAATGAACTGCAAACGGACGACTATCTTCGTCTATAAAAAATGAATGAGTATCATATAGTATAATCGTGTGTGTGTGTGTGTGTGTGTGTGTGTGTGTGTGTGTGTGTGTGTTATCCTCCATCCTATCCCATAGTCAAACTATCTCACTCTGCTCTTGTTCATTAAAACACCAATACACTGCTGTCCCATCCTTCCTCTCAACTCTTCAATCATAATACGCTAATAAATAGCTAAGGAAGAAGTACAGTACAGTAGACCAATGTTATATGACGAACTGGTATGCGATGTATCACTTGTAAGACATTTTTCTGACAAATAATAGCTTTTTTTGCTTATACGACTATCAAGACCCTGTATGAAGCCTCACTGGTTGATGTACAAGAGCTGTTTTCGCTTACTGTACACAATTGCCAACACACAAGCTTATGGCAATTTTTTTTTTCTCCAAGATGGCCTTTGAACTCACCCACTATTGGATGTGTTAGTGTCAGGGATGGAACAACAGTGTGGTGCTGGAGCTGAGGCAGCAGGTGAAGTGCAGTGATGTGAAATTACTTGCAGTTTAGGTGAGTTGAAAACACGTTCTTAGACTTTGTTGGGTGAGTGACTCTTGGCCGAAAACGTATCCCCATTGAACCCACATAATTGACAATACATGATAAACAGTTATGCAATGGATTTTTTAAATGCCACCTCATTGTAAAACAAGGGTGTACTTGTACCACGAAGCATTATACAAACATCCTACCAGTAATACAGCCCCATGATACTACATATATCTTACTTGCAGATCCCTTAGAACTCTGTCCCTCAACACAGATGCGTTCACTTAATGATGCAGGTTGTTAGGTACGGTATCTTCTGTGATGATGTGTGATGAACACTGCTGACGCTGTGAACACAACACCTCCAGGAAGACTGTACACACCTTAGCTGAATATTGCACATTACCTGCAAACAGATACGGTGGAAAAGAGTTACTTTAGAGCAGCATGTGGCATTACATGGAGAGAGAGACCAACAAATGAGGATGTGAAGGAGCACTGTGGTGTGGATGTGACGGAAAGCGTTGGGAGAAATATACTGTGGTGGTTAGGCCATTGAGAGAGGATGGACAGAGAGACTAACTAGGAGAGTATGTGAGTGAGGTGGAGGGGGGGGGAGGAGAGGCAAGGGGAGATCGAGGATGAAATGGAAAGGTGGAGCAGAGAGGTATGGGAGAGAAGGGGTGCAAGTTGGGGGGAGGGCAGCAAAATAGCAGGGGACAGTGTGACATGGAGGGGATTTACTTATGGCCACCCCTTACAGGATTAAGGCATCTGACTATAGATAGATAGATAGATAATGTTCTATTGCAGATATGTGCATGGCAATACATCATCATCTCGACGTTTTTTTCCAACCCAAGATGTGGTGATACAGGATATTAAAAAAAAAAAGAATAGAAGAGAAATATATAACAGAGGGAGAGTTAATAAAGAGCAAGATCAGTGAGATGCACCACACACTCGGCATTCCAGACCCCAGAATCCTGACGCCAGTGACGATACAAAGTCCCATCTATCTATCTATAGCATGACGCCCTAATCCTGCTAAGGGTGGCCGCAGACAAAACGCCTCCAAGTCATTCTGTCACCCACAAAGTACAGTATGCTTTTTACCCACCTGTGATTAATACAAATCTAGTACTGAATTCTGAACAACACACCAGATATGAGTGTCGATGAATCATGCACATTAACAGAACCACCATTAATCACTGCATGTCAAATCTATTACATGTACTCTATTCTCGCCAATGTTTTTTTGCCTCTTCCTCTGTTCAACTTCTGTAAAAATAATTAGACTGAGCTGACGGTTGGCAATAGGAACCGAGTGTTAACATTAACTCTTTGGGTCAAATTACCATATTAAAATTGTTAAGTGGGGGAGAGGGAGGAGAAGACCAAGGATTAGATGGAGGGATGGAGTAGAGGGGTATCAGAGAGAGAGACAGGAGTGTAAGGTGGGGGGAGGGAGATGAGTACATAGGTAAATAATACCATACACTTACAATGATGCCTTCCACAGACATGACAATTTTCCTTGCTGTGCCAATGAAATCTAAATTCCTCTTCTTTGCGTCCTGCTGGAAACACTGCTTAGGTACACCACTGCAAAGGGTATATACCAGTAGTTTATTCTGATAATAATTTGGTCTAAAGACTCTTATTGCAGTATTGTATTTTGACATTAATTTAGCCTAATGATTCTATCAAGTATTTCTACATTCATAATCCAAAGAAAAGAACATATCTATATCTGTCTACAGTCACAAGTCATGACCCCATAAGGGGTGGCCGTTTGTCTCTGAGTTAGTTGTTATACAGGAAGGGGCACTAACCCTCTGCCAACCCACTTGTTGACGTATATATATGAAAACATGTAGGCCTATGGGTTGGTTATTTAATTACCACCCAGTGCTGTAAATGGTTTGCTGGCTTACAGGAAACCATTAGGCTTGTTACTCAATGTAAAGTCACCTGAAAAGAAAGGAAGAGTAATAAAAAGGGACAGTTGGATGGGAGAAATAGGAAAACAGGATGATACAGATGAAGGAAGAAGTAGGGAGCACTACACTGAGTAAAGAACAAATATTAGTAAATTATACTTCACACTTACAATGACATCTTCCACGTACTTGATGATCTTCCTTAGGTCCTTCTCTAAGAGTGTTTCCATTACAACTAATGTACTTTTCTTTGCTTCCAAGGACACTGTTCCTGAACCGACTGCAACCATAGGCAAATAACCATTTATCTCCAAACACATGGTACAGCTCTGCAAACGGTATACAGCATACAATGATTATACAAGGCATCCACAAAGTATGCTTACAATTTTAAAAACTTGTTGAAAGTATTGTACAATTGATGAATTAAATGATTAAATTTTGTTGCAAAATACTAAGTTATGATCAAAGTTTCTATTAACATTATAACTATCTATAGCCGAATGCCTTAATCCCGTATGGGGTGGCCACTGGACTCTTGAGTTACCTGTTTTACGGGGAGGGGCACCAACCCTCCACCAACCCACTTGTTGATATATGGGGAACAAAAAAAAAAATTAACTAGTAAATAATATCAAACACTTATAATGATATCTTTCACATACTTGATGATACTCCTTACATCCTTTTCCAACAGAGTGTCTTCATTACATCTTGAGTCCTTTTCTTTGCTTCCTGCTGGACACACTGCTCAGGTACAGCTCTGCAAAGGGTATGTACCATTACTATCTACTGACATTAAGTTGGCCTAAAACTGAAATCCAAATTACCATAACACAAGAATATGGTGCTAGTCACAAAGAAGTGCTATGGAAAGGGTGTAGAGCTGTAGCATTATCGTTTTCAGCTAATGATACTGTAGCTACATGATATAAACTACAAAAGAAAGAAAATCTGGACCAATTTCAGGTGAAAGAATTTTAGTTAACTGCATAAAGAAGCTGGATGATATAACCAATAATGAAGGTGGTAAATGTATGTTTTAACTTCAGCAGCAGAAGGACTGTACCAATTCAACTGCTACTGGAAGAGTTGAAAAGAAGGATGGGACTGGAGAGAACTGGTGTTGTGATGAGGAGGGGCAGATTGAGATGGTTTGGGCATGCAGAGAGGATGGGGGATTACAACTGGGTGTGGAGAGTGAGTGGTGTAGGGCTGCCAGAGGTATATCGAAAAAGACGAGGGACGAGGTCACAGAGTGTGACCTCAGGGATAAGGGACTGGATAGGGAGGCTGCCAGAGATAAAGCAGCATGGAGAGCCGCCATTAGGTGACCGAGGACGAAGCATGCAAGCATGTTGGCGCCTTTATAAACAAAACAAAATGAAATGAAATGATTTTCATGGTGGTAAACAATTGTTTTGTGCTGACTTTTCCCCTTGTTTTTATTGTCGTGTTCGTTGTGCCTCGCCAACATTTGTACATACCCGGTAATCACGGAATAACGAAATCTTACTCGAATCTTGGTTAAGTTAGGATAGGTTAAACTGCTAGGTTAGGTTGGGACAGGTCGGGTTAAAATGTCAGGTCAGGATGAAGTGCTACAAGCAACCAGGACGTACATTGGAAGTGTCTGCCATTACACTTGAAAAAGCAATTGATAAAGTAGAAGGAACATGGCTAAAAATCAACAAGGAAAGAAATTTAATGAGGAATGTTCATTTATCACCCCAAAAACAAGCAGAAAAATATTAAAGATTATCAAGGCAGTGTTTTGAAACTCCCCATACTGTTGTTTGCAGATGATACTGTGTTGTTAAGTGAAGACGAAGGGGAACTGCAAGGCTTGGTGTATGCGTTTGGGAGTGTGTGTAAGAAACAGAATCTAAAGGTGAATGTAGGGAAGAGTAGTTATGGTCTTTGAGAGAAATGAAGCCACTGAATGTACAATGAGGTTAGATGAGGAGGAAATGGAAAATGTGAGTACTTTTAGGTACTTGGGTAGTGTGATGAGTAATGATGGAAGTTTGGAGGGTGAAGTGCTTGAAAGGGTACAACAGGGAAGATAGGTTGCTGGTTTCTTGAAAGTAGTGATAAGGAACAGGGAAGTGAGCATGGAAGTGAAAAAGTTGCTGCATGACAGTACTGCGATGCCAACTCTATCGTATGGAAGTGAAGCTTGGACCTTGTTGGAAGGACACAAGTCAAGAGTGAGAGCAGTGGAAATTAGTTATCTGTGAGAAGCATGTGGAATTACATGGAGAGACAGACTGACAAATGAGGAAGTGAGGGAGTGTCGTGGTGTGGATATGGATGTGAGAGAAAGCGTTAAGAAATACACTGAGGTGGTTTGGCCATGTGGAGAGGATGGAGAGCACGAGACTAACAAGGAGAGTGTATGTGAGTGAGGTGGAGGAGGGGAGGAGGAGCAGAAGGCTGAGGATGAAATGGAGGGATGGAGTGGAGAGGTATACGAGAGAGGGGGGTGTGAGCCAGGAGCAGGGCAGTGAAATGGCTTTGGACAGGGTGACATGGAGGCAATTTGTTCATGGCTGCCCATTACGGAACTGAGGCATCTGGCAATAGGTAACTAGACAGACTATCAGTTAATGTACTTCTGCTGCATGAAGTGTTTGTTTACCACGAGTGTATATGGATGCTATGAGATGGAAGACAAAGAAGTATGAGTGAATGACTGGAGAGGCACTGGTACATGAGAGAGGGGTGTGTGAGTTGGGGCTTGGGCAGCATAATGGCAGGGGAATGGAGGCAATTTGCTTGTGGCCACCCCTTACAGGACTAAGGCATCTGGCTATAGATACCATTGATAGTTGATAAAATGGAATACTCGAAGATGGTATGGCCACATACAAAGAATGAACAGAGAAGGGATGCTACGAAAAGTCTGTAAGAATGTGGGTAATGTTGTTGGTACCGTGGATTTTATGAGGGTCTGAAAGCCAAGAATCGAGTAGTATGGTGTAATGGTATGAGAGATGGAAGGCTGTGAGTCTGTGTAGGGTTATGCGAGGATAATGACGCTTGGAGCAGTTCTGTCATAGTTAGGAGAAGTTACGGCTGGGAGATGATGATGGGTCTGCGATGATGCTACTTAAACTGCAAAAGAATAAAGTAGTCTGTATCATGTGCCTTTTTGGACCATATTCTAGGTGACATAGGAGGCTTCACAGGGGATAGTCAACTCGGGTAACAATTCTGTGCGCAAAGAAACACATCAGCCAGACTTTCCCAAAAATTACACCGGGCAAAGCTACGCAAAACATACGGTAAAACTTCAGCCGCGGCGATTGCAACTGTCTTCTTGGAATGCCAAGGACTTCAGGTAAGTAATTTTATGACCAAATGCAACACGGATGGTTAGATTGTTATTACAGGCTACAAAAGGCGCAGAGGAAACAAAAATTACCTATTTCAGTGTATCCATGGTCGCCGCCACCTCGCACATGGCACTGTTTACCGACTGGACGACGCTCTGATTACCTACCATCTCAACATCGGGACTCGTCAGTGCATCAATCAAATCTACGGCAAATTTAATGATCCAGCCTAACCTAACGTATCCTGAGCTACCCTACCCACTGATTTTAACCACCTAGGATTGCCACTTAACCTAATCACATACTTTCAAATAATTTAAGGCTTAGATAGTAGCCTACGAGAGGTAACCTGTTTGAGGCACGGTAAAATGGCAATCTAAATGTATGGGAATAATAAAAACTTCCTTCCCCTTTAATAACGAAGCATAATCTGTCGTAGGCCGGACATAATAAGATACCGTAATGAGTAGAAGGCTTCACGATATTAATTCGCTCATGAACATCCAACAGGACATTACCATCATAACCAATCACCATTACCGATTCCATCTTGCCCTTATTTAACAGGGGAATGGGGGTCCGGGATCAGCTATTCAGTCCCCATATTTAAGGCAACAGTGACCAGCCTCGCACGTCCCTGAGCGGCACTGGCAGGCAATTTAAACTGTATATTAAATGGGGAAATGGAGTTTCAGAATATCTTTTGCTGTCCTGACAAAGCCCATATCCATCTCCCAGGCCCACTTACTCAATACACACACACACACACACACACACACACAGGTCAAAAACAGCACGCACACATACTCATTACAGGGCATTAACAGCACGCACACACTGAAAACAGGGTAGAAACAAGATACACACACACACACACACACACACACACAACACACACACAGAGTCAGTCTACATGTAGGCTATATCAGAAACGTGATGTCTACTAAGCGAATCATTCTTGTACGCTACGTATTCCCTCTCTCTCTCTCTCTCTCTCTCTCTCTCTCTCTCTCTCTCTCTCTCTCTCTCTCCTTTGTTTATGGAAAAAGAATTCTGGATGCTGATGAGGATGAGAAGAAGGAAAAGAGAAGAGAATGGTAATGATGATGATGATGATGATGATGATGATGATGATCTGGAGGAGGAGGAGGTGGAGGGACGATGATGATGATGATGATGATGATGATGATGATGAGGAGGAGGAGGAGGAGAACTAATGATGATGATGTAATTAAACCAAAACGTAATGTCTGCTTTGAAGCGATTTATTCAAGTAGGAGACTGTCAAGTGGTATGAATGGAGAATGAGAGACTGACTAGGAGTGTATGTGTGAGGTGGAGGGAGAGACCAAGGAGGAGAGAGAGAGAGAGAGAGAGAGAGAGAGAGAGAGAGAGAGAGAGAGAGAGAGAGAGTTTTGGTTTGGACAAGAACGTTTCAGCTGCCGTTTTCCCGAGTGAAGGTTACCTAACACCTGTTCCTCAGCGATTTATATTTCCCACTGCATGTTGGTGTGTGTTAATGGCTGGGGAATAATTCGCTTAGGTAGAAGTCTTGAGAAATATTCAACTGTGCCGAAGGTTACTGGAACGTTTCTGTCCAGACGAGAAGTGTACGGGGTAACACACACACACACACACACACACACACACACACACACAAACAAATAAGAAAGAAATAGAGACCCCATTTCGTCTCTCTCCACACACACACACACACACACACACACACACACACACACACACACACCGTAGTCCTCTTCAACACAGTATTCTCTCAGTTTATCTATCTATACACCAATCGATCTATCATTCTCTCTCTCTCTCATCATCATCATCACCAAACATTCCCTCACTCTCTCATCCAAACAGGTTATGACGTCACTGCGAGGCTCGGGAAATGACGTCACCGTTACGTCATCACCTACTCTGGGTGATGTATATTTTTCCGGTTTATTCTGGTGAACCCGGTGGACTGCAGGCTGATACTACCCTCATGCAGTCCACCATCATCCTTTCGGGGGACAGGGAAGGAGCTGAAGGACGTGTGTATGACCAGGCAGTGCAGCCGCCTGCGTATATCAGTGCCACCACGTGAAGGATGCCATGACTCTCTCAGGCTGCCATGACTCACTCTCAGGCTGCTATGACACTCTCAGGTAGGATTGAGTCTCCTTGGTTACTAGCTGAGGTAAGAATGCGTCTCCTTGGTTACTAGTTGAGGTAGGAATGCGTCTCCTTGGTTACTAGCTGAGGTAGGAATGCGTCTCCTTGGTTACTAGCTGAGGTAAGAATGCGTCTCCTTGGTTACTAGTTGAGGTAGGAATGCGTCTCCTTGGTTACTAGTCAGAGTATCCTTCCATCAGCCTACACGTGGCCTGGGGTTGGGGGTCATGGCCAAGACACACATTCTAGTCTAAGCTGGTTCCCTGGCTGGTCCTAGTCCTCTTACCCCCCCCCCTCCCTCCAGCTCTCTCTCTTCATTTACACACACGCACGCACACATTCTCTCTCTCTCTCTCTCTCTCTCTCTCTCTCAGAAAGTGATTCATGTATTTGTCCTACAGGAAGTTGTCTAGTCTGGAATCGTGTATCCCTAGACAAAAGAGACTGGAAGAGTCGATGAGAGAGAGAGAGAGAGAGAGAGAGAGAGAGAGAGAGAGAGAGAGAGAGAGAATTTTCCCACAGCTTAATACACACAGCTGCTCACAAAAGTACCGTATTTATACGTCGTTCTGTTCCCTGCCATATCGCTGCCCTCCCCCCAACTTACACCTCCTTCTCTCCTATACCTCTCCATTCCATCCCTCCATCTCATCCTCGGTCTCCCCCTCCCTCTCACTCACATACACTCTCGTAGTTAGTCTCTCCAAGGTCTGCTCTAGTTAGGACGGTAAATTTCCATCACAAGGTTGGGGAGGGGGGCGTGCAGCGACATACATTCCCTCACTTAACTGCCTGAAGGACGTGTGTGTGTGTGTGTGTGTGTGTGTGTGTGTGTGTGTGTGTGTGTGTGTGTGTGTGTGTGTGTGTGTGTGTGTGTGTGTGTGTGTGTGTGAAAGTTACAGCTGCATTCAGTCATAAAATTATGCACGTCTACAAAAGTTATAAATACATAGCGTACATAATACCACCTCTGAAATACATACAGATATACCTACTCACATACACACACACATACGTACACGAATACATACGTACATACACATACATGCATCCCAGGCCACATGAAGGCGTCGGATAGCGTCACATTGCGTCACAAAGGCAAGGTATGGCGCAGTGACGATGTTGGGTACAATGCATTATTTACAGACGTTACGAAACTTGTCAATTTCACACCGCACTGCATTCCCGTCACAGGCTGAGAATGTCATGGCGTCACAGGCTGATGGGGTGGAAAGGTACACGAGAGAGGGGGCTGTGAGCTGGGAACAGGGCAGTGAAATGGAGGGGGGACAGGGCGATATGGCGGCGATTTGTTTGTGGCCACCCCTTACGGGATTAATACGTCTGGCAGTAGATAAGTAGTAGATATGTTGAGAATATGGCGTCACAGGCTGGGAATGTTATCAGGTTATTGGTGAAATTTGGTGTAACAACTGATAATGGATAAAATGATAAGAACTGAGAAATATTAAACTGAACATCAACTGAGACATCTGGCAATAGATAGAGAAACATAGATAGATAGGTAGACAGAAAGATAGATAGACAGACAGACAGACAGAAAGACAGACAGATAGACAGGCTACGTAAGACACAGACAGATAGATATAGACAGAGGGATTGATAGACAGACAGACAGAGTGACTGGCTACGTAAGACACAGACAGTTAGATATAGACAGAGGGATTGATAGACAGACAGACAGATTGACTGGCTACGTAAGACAGACAGATAGACAGACAGAGACAGACTGACAGACAGGCTACGTAACACACCTCTTGCTGTGCAGCCATGACAAAGGAGCAGGTCTCTTGTGCCGTGCTCTGACTAACACTGGAAGCAAACATCACAACGATACACTGTCCTCTGGCGTCCTGCTGCACCCAACCCATCCTCACTTGGGTCACTTTCTTGGTTTTCTGAAGGGTAGATGGAGAAATGATACTAAAAACAGAAGAGAGAGGACAGCGTGACAGCAGAGGACAGGGTGACAGCAGAGAGAGGGCAGCGTGACAGCAGAGGACAGGGTGACAGCAGAGAGAGGGCAGCGTGACAGCAAAGGACAGGGTGACAGCAGAGAGAGAGAGGGCAGCGTGACAGCAGAGGACAGGGTGACATGGAGGCAGAAGTGATACCGTACTAAAAACAGCAGAGAGAGGGCAGCGTGACAGCAGAGGACAGGGTGACATGAAGGCAGAAATGCTACTAAAAACAGCAGAGGTGGGGCAGCCAGATTGAAAAAGACAGGGTGACATGGAGGCATTTTGTCTGTGGCTGCCTCTTAAGGGGTTAAAGTGTCTGACTATAGATACACACATACAGTAGATGAGTAGACAGGCAGACAGACAGACAGACAGGTAAATACACTAGGGTTCAGATCTGGGGGATGGTTGGGGTTTATTGCTATGATTAACACTGGATAAAAACATCACAGCAATACACAATTATAATTCCTATACCGTCAACTAGGGTGAATTTAGATGCTATTTAATAGATGGATGGCTAGCTAGAAAGACAGATAGATAGATAGATAGGTAGATAGATAGATAGAGAGAGGGGGGGAGGGGAGGTCGATCTGCATCAGGATATGAACGATTTTCAGTTACTTTCCTCTTACCTGTTAGGCGCTCGACGTATGCTGAGAGAGAGAGAGAGAGAGAGAGAGAGAGAGAGAGAGAGAGAGAGAGAGAGAGAGAGAGACGATCTTTATGACATCAACGTTTCTTCAAATATTTTCCTCTTGCCTGACGAAACGTTTATACTCTCAACTATACTCCTACGCTACCATTATGCTAGTCACGAAGAAGTGCAGTAAGAAGACATTTAATCTATCTTAATCCTATGTATATACTTTTACTTGGCCTAAAATTGCCATCTCTCCCTCTTGAATGTTGAGTGGCAGCATAAGATGAAAAGAAATTAAGCTGGAATAGCGAAACTAAGTAGCTACGGAAACGATGCTACTACTAAAGCTTTTGTTCTGATGTGTGTAAACGTTTTGCTGCTTAACAGAGAAACGTTTATGCAAAATGGACTTCCCCTCGAGGCATAACAAACGTTTGGAGGAAAAGTTAGACATGTGATGTCCCTGTCAGAGAATAAATTTGACTAGTAACCAAGGAGAGTCATTCATAAATTTGACTAGTAACCAAGGAGACTCATTCCTACCTCTTCCCTTCTTTTCATCTCAGTTGACGACCAGGTGCAATCAGACTGGAGGTTAAATTTGACTGGTAACCAAGGAGACTCATTCCTGCCTCATCCCTACCCCTTTTCGGTTCAGGTGATGGCCAGGTGTAGACTGAAGAAAATTTGACTAGTAACCAAGGACTTTCTTACCTCATCCCTAGACCCTTTGAGCTCGGTTGAAGTCATATTCGAATATAAATATGACTAGTAACCAAGGAGACTCATTCGTACCTCACAGCAAAGGTTCTTCGTGGCTAGCATCAGATTCTAGTGCTAATCTATCGCTACATCTGAGTACTAGGCCAAGTTAAAGTAAAGGAAGTGTAGGTACAAGGAAATTATTTATACGTTAGTGACTCTGGGCACGTAAATCCTCTGACATCTATGTGAAGAATGTGGTTTACTCCAGACACATCCGGTGCCTTCACACAGGTGCCACACACCTGAATACATACACGTGTACGTTTTGTGTTGAATATATGCACATGTACGTTTGGTGTGTGTGAAACTGCTGATAGTTAATATGCTGCACATGTACGTTTTGTGTTGATTATATTACACATGTACGTTTTGTGTGTGCGTGTTATTGCGTGTATGTCTGTATGTATGGGGTGTACGTATGGATGGATGGATGGATCTGTACATACTAATACAATATCACCTCTTTTGTTAATAAGCAACGAATGAGAATAATTGTCTATCTATCCATATCTATCATCTAACTGTCTATAACTACCTACCTACCAATCTATCAACTACTCTGTTGATGTAGGCTATATAACAAGCTAATATAATTCTCCAATATTATACAACCAATGACAACTTTTAAAACAATCTAATATCACACAAAATGAATATCTGTAGCCATGTAATATCCAGAATAAATCGTCTGTTCGGGATGCACAAACATGCCATCAATTCACAGTCCGAACTCAGCCTTAACATTGCAGGAAAGATGAGAATATTCCTCTCACTCCATGAATCTTACGAGGTGAAAACTGCAGCAGGTTGTATGTGTTTTTCCCGCAGGATGATGAAGGAAAGAGTTGCAAAATCTTCCTCCGTCTAGTTCTTCCTGTTAAAATGAAGGCAACGTAGACACCAATTGCATCATGTTAAGCAAAGGCCACAGTGGATGAGCGCGCTGTTGTCACATGTTTATCCTTGGTTGGTATATAAGAAAGAGACGGCATTAGATTTTCCTATATCTTATTTAAAGATCTTAAAAATGAATTACTGTACGTTTATCTATCATCTAGGAACAGCGATAGATAGGTGATTACACGATATGGTGAGCATGTGGCAACGTGTATGTATGTACGTGCTGGGTTGAGCATATAACCCACGCCTCTTACTGCGACACTCTGTAGAAGCTTGTCCACCACGGAAGTAATATTTGGACTCCTTGCCTTGAAAGGTTGACAGAAGCCTGAATTTCAAGGCTCAACGTGCTGAAACATCATTACTGTGACTATTATAACTGTGTGAGTACCTGGGAGTTCGTAAAATGGCGGGATAATGCCAGACCAAATTGTGAAGAATGTTTGACTCGTGATACAACTGGGAAAATGTTAATAGAGTCCTGAAATAATACACAGTGCACTTATAACACAAAATTAGTCCCCAGATGTCACTTTTTGTTTCGAAGTGATTTTATTTTCCTTATATATACGCCATACATGATTGTTAGTGCTGGAAACAAAGCTTAGTTATATATATTATTTCTCACTAACTAGGCCTAAAATTGCCATCTCTCCATCTTGAATGCTGAGCTGAAATAGTGACAATGGAATACTGTGCTAGTAATAAACGAGTGCTGTGGTAAAGATGTAATAGTGCTAGAATACAGTATAGTGCTAGTCGCGAAGAAGTGCAATGGAAAGGATGTAGTAGTATCAGAATAGTGCTAGTCGCGAAGAAGTGCAATGGAGAGGATGTAGTATTAGAATAGTGCTAGTCATGAAGAAGTGCAGTGAAAAGCAAAGCCGCAGCACTCTCTACCCTGTAACAAAGGTTGTCTTTGTATCTGTGTGTGTGTGTGTGTTTGTGAACGTGTGTGTGTGTGTGTGTGTGTGTGTATGTGTGTGTGTGTGTGTGGTTATTTCAGCTGTTTGGACCTCCACCAGGGGTACCATCACATACCATTATCAGAAGATTGTAAGGAAAAGACAGCCTTTTCCTCTCCTGAAGGTCATTATCAGATATCCAGGATCGATGAAGATAAAGAAAGAGATATAATAAGATGGAGAGAGTTGGTAGTGAGACCCAGACAGGATGCGCATCCACTGTATAAAAGAATAAAGGAACAGTATCTTCAATGTGTACGAGATGGAGAAGTAGAAGTGACTAGAGAAGAAATTAAAGATGCACATAGAGCACTAGGAGTTAGTACTAGTGAGTTCATGGTTGAGGATGGATTACTCTATCACTTCGCTACAAATGACTATGATGAGAGCCTAATGCAAGTTGTAACTCCTGATGAATGTAAACAGAGTGCTTTAGAGATAGCTCATAAGTTACCGACTGTAGGTCATGGGGGAATCAAAGTAACTTTAGAAAGACTAAAGCGATTTAGTTGGTGGCCACGGATGAATACAGATGTTGAGAATTATTGCAAGGCGTGCCTTACTTGCAACCGCTTCAAGCCGTCGGGGGACGCCCCGGCGCCGTTGCAGCGATACCCAAGAGTAGGAGTACCTTTTGAGAGAATTCATATGGACTTGATCGGCCCCATAAATGCAAATGAAGAGGGATATAAATATATTATGGCAGTAATAGATGTGATGACACGATATTTGATAGCCGTCCCGCTTCGCATGAAGACTGCTGATGAGGTTGCCAGAGCATTCGTTAAAAATGTCGTGTGTGTTCATGGAGCACCACGCTGGATGCTCACAGACCAAGGAACAGAGTTCGTTAATGCAACTCTTAAAGGAATAGCTGAGTTGCTAAAGACGAAAACGACAACAACAACCTAAGGAGTTTAGTAGAGGATAATCCACAAATATGGGATTCAATGTTGTGCTTTGCCACATGGGCATATAACACAGCGTATCACAGAGTGTTAAAGGAATCCCCATTCTACCTCATGTTCCTAAGGGACCCTGGTGTCCCGTATGATGTCGTAAAACAGGAACCGATCTGCTATGATCTGGATAACTATAAAAATGAGATGGCCATTAAAGCTACTCGTACCTTTAAAAGATGTTTAAGGTACATTGAGGAAAGTCAAGAGGCCATGGAGAATCAACAGACATCGAGAGCAAAAGTAAAAGAGATTCGTACAGGAGATAGGGTTTATGTACGAAAGATTCCCAAGCCAGGAGAGCCTAAGAAACTTCAACCTCTATATGATGGACCTTTTAGAGTGAAAGGGAAAATTAGTGATGTGATAGTAAAACTGGTAGACATAAACACGGGGAGAGTCATGAAAGTCCACACAGACAGAGTCAGGCTTGCCCACGAAGATAATTTAGACGAGACAATGAATGGTAATGTGCGAAGAGCATATCCCCTCCATGAGGATCCTCTCCCACCAGAGGAAGTGCAAAAATATGAACTGAGAGATATTTTAGACATAGAAAGAGCGGACGAAGGAAACGCCTCACTATTGCAGGAAAGAGGAAAGTACTCAAAGCGTGCAGAGCTTGCACGAAGAGCAAGAAGAAGGTGCGGTGGCTGATTCGATTGATGATGCCGAAGGAGGAAGAAAAACCTATAGTTTAAGATCTACGGGACAGGTAACAGACTTACCTAATATTATGGATAGGCCTATAGAATACCTAAAATAAAAGTTGACCCTTTTTACAGGTCCTACTGACCGTGATCATCAGTGGACTTGGAAGTCAAGCATGGGAAGACCTACCAGTGAGAGCGGGACTTGCATTCACCGCACAGCGTCAGGCCCACATAATAATAATAATAATAATGACGTAGGATACGGGTGTTAGGGTAAGGTGTTGTAGCCCTGGGGGGCTTGGGTAGGGGGATAAGGAAAGGGGAGGGGTGGAGGAAGGGCAGTATGGGGGGGTGAGGCTCTGAGGCGGGGGTGCTGGATATGAGAATGGCGGGTTATTACGTGGCTGCCGTGATCTTGATAATGGGTGTAGGGGTGGTTTAGAGTCTTAAGTGAATTGCAGGGTGTGAACTAAGTAGTTGATTAATAAAAGGGTCAGTAATAAATAAACTGTTGGTGCTTAAGTGAACCCTCAGTGAAACACGAACATGTTCCGCCCTTGCCATGACGCGAGACTGGTGTGCATTGGTACCCTGTGAGGTAACCAGACAGCGAGGCGCCGCGGAGCTGGGCGGCGTGCGTCAACACCCAACCCGTAACATTTGGTAACTGAGGCGGTGATCGTTGATTCGTTGGTGTGGCAGCGAGATGCGGATGAAGATCTTGTTAGACGGCCTGGCGCCATGGCCTAATCGAAGCAGATGTACACCCCACCACACCAAGAGCGACACTGAGGGTCGCTGTTGGGCATTGGGGGGGGGGGGTTAAATGGGTAGAGGCAGACAGGTAGACGCCGCATTGGGGGCGGGGCTTGCAATAAAGAAAATTCCCACAAAATAAAGGGGACCCTTATGTAACTTTGACGAATCTTTATACCGTCCATTGTCGTTTCGTTTTTATTTTCTCTCTCTCTCTTTCTCTTGTTCTTACGTTGCCTCATGTTAAAAGGTCCTTTTATTTCTTAATGGCGGTGGTCTAATATAAATTCCATGTGGCTCTATATGTGGACACTCAGTGGATTGTGTTTTCCATTCTTTCCAGCTAATCTACAGTTTATCACATCTTTCCTGGCTTATTTCCCAGCGATATCTATACTGCATTCGGATTCTACACTAAGTTATTTCCTGCTTATTCAGTTGCTTTGTACTGTGATCGTATCGTATCATTTATAAAAGCTCCAATAAGCTTGCATGCGTCGGCCTTAGTCACATGATGGCTCTCCACGCTGCTTGATCTCTGGCAGCCTCCCTATTCAGCCCCTTATCCCTGAGGTCACACTCTATGACCTCGTCTCAGGTCTTTTTCGGTCTGCCTCTCGCAACCCTACCCCCGACGTTCACACTTCTTACTGTAGATCCATAATATCTGAATGTTTCTTGTCTGCTTCTTACTATTTGTAGAGGTTCCCTGTACTGTGTGTGTGTGTGTGTGTGTGTGTGTGTGTGTGTGTGTGTGTGTGTGTGTGTGTGCGCGCGAAGTGAAAACACGAGTAATGGGGACAAGGATGGCGTTGGTAATGAATGGTGATGGATGGAATATCTCAAATTTGTTGTATGCTGATGATGCATGGTGTGGCATGAAAATGAAAAGTCAAGAGTGAGAGCAGTGGAGATGGGACTGCTGAGGAATGTATGTGGAGTACAGAGAGTGGATAGGATACGAAATAACGATTCGCGGAAGATGTGGAGTGAAGAAGTCGGTGGACACCAGAATCGAAGAGAGTGTACTGAGATGGTATGGTCATGTGGAGAGAATGGATAACAATAGAGTGGTGAAAAAGGTATATCTGAGCGAATTTGAAGGAGGGAGGAGGAGAGGTAGGCCAAGGAGAAGGTGGAGAGATATGGTGGATGAGTGTGCTGGGATGAGAGGTATGGAAGTCGGTGAGCCTGGCTGGATGAATGTTGTGAGAAGTGCATAACCAGGAATTTGGCACCCCATTTTAACGTGACAGCGTTCTAATTGACTGTATCAGATAGGTATAAGAGAAGCTACAGAACGTGGTGAAAGTTTTTTTGGTTTATCTGATGGAGCCAGGATTCCGGGGGCTTGACTAATGAGTGAATGGAAGCGTGGTCCATTGAACTGGGCAAACTTAGGTTGTCTGGACGTTGCTACTTCTCACCCTGCCGTAGAGTGGTAAAGGAGGTCTGGATGATGATGATGATGATGATGATGATGATGATGATAATGATGATTATGACTATTATTATCATTATTATTATGTGGAGATTGTGAGGCGTGAAAGGACTGAACATTCTGGTGAGTCTTTTGAGTGTGTGGAAGAGTTTTGTTATCTAGGACACATGTTATGTGATGGAGGTGGGGCTGGAGCAGCTCTGTGGCTAGAGTGAGCAATGGTTGGAAGAAGTTCAGGGAGCTGTTGCCTCTCCTGACACTGAGAGGGCTCTCCCCACGTGCTAAGGGGTCTTTGTATGTGGCATGTGTTAGGAATGTAATGCTGTATGGTAGTGAGACCTGGGCAGTAAAGAGAGAGGACATTCACAGACTCAAACGTACAGAAATGACAATGATTAGGTGGATGTGCAGTGTGTCCCTGAGTGTGAGGCCTGGGGGAGGAGGGGGGGCTAAGTTTGTGACAGAAGAGTTGCGAGGTAGGATTGGACTGGAGTGTACTGGTGGTGTGATGAGGAAGGGTAGATTGAGATGGTTTGGTAGGAAGGATGGGAGTGGAGTGTATTGGTGTGGTGATAAGGAGGGATAGATTGAGATGGTTTGGGAGAATGGATGGGACTGGAGTGTATTGATGTGATGAAGAAGGGTAGATTGAGATGGTTTGGGCATGTGGAGAGGATGGGGGATGACAGTTGGGTGCAGAAAGTGAGAAATGTGAACATTAGATTTAGGGATGCGAGAAGCAGACCGAAAAAAAAAAAAAAAAAAAAAAAAACGGGACGAAGTCATTGGGTGCGACCTCATGGATAAGGGACTGAATAGGGAGGCTGCCAGAGATCGAGCATCATGGAGAGCCGCCAGTAGGTGACTAAGGCAATGCATGCAAACAGGTTGGAGGTGTTTATAAACGAAACGAGACGAAAAACGAAGCGATGATAGTACCGTACAACTGGCCTGGACATGGCACTTGTACTGTAGATGCCACACAGCAATAAAAGTGATTTTGTTCCCACCAAACACCACCAGTCTGATGTAGCCATTCAGTCAGGAGATCATTCCAACACACTTCTCACTTTCTACACCCATCTGTCATTCTCCACCCTCCCCAAATACCCAAACCATCTCAGTCTACCCCTCCTCATCACAATACCAGTACATTCCAGGGTGTTTACTGTGCACGGCCATGTAAGGCAATGCACACACGGGGCTGGAGGTGACTTGGTTGATCACAGAGGACTGGGGTGACCTGGAGGTTCACTTACCACCACAGCAGGGGGTCAGAGCTCATGGTACGACACTCCAGCCATTGTGGAAGTGTTGCCACTGAGAGGATATGATAATAAACATAGTGTCAGTGAGGGGCAGCGTCTATGGCAGCCATCCAACGCGGGTGACGCTAAGCACCCGTGCACACGTCAGTCCTGGCAACACCCTTCACTGGTGCACTTAGGGTACCAGTGCAAGAGGCCAAAAGAACACCGGGGCAAGGTCTGACTGATGATATGATGAGTGACATTATCTGGCTACCCCACACCACCAAGACATGTCACTCAGCAAAACCATACAGGTGATGGAGCACGAGGAACCTACCGCACTCAATGTAAACATGAGAAGGCCAAAGACACAACACATACGGTAATGAAGAGACCAACACAGCGGCAACTGAGCAAAATATCGGAGGTGGCCGACTACTTCAAGGATTAATGGATATGATTCCAAGGTGGCGACCATCATCCACTCACTTGATGTAGTACTACCTACTTCTTCCTTTACCTCTCTTTTTCTGTGTCTGCTCTCCTCTCTTTCTATTTCTCACCAGCATCCACTCACTTGATGTAGTGCTGCCTACTTCTTCCTTCACCTTTATCATTCTTTTTCTGTGTCTGTCCTCCTCTCTTCCTATTTCTCCCATCTTTCCTGTCACTTTTTGTTACTCCTCTTTCCTTTTCAGGTGGCTTTACATTGAGTGACAAGCCTAATGGTTTCCTGTAAGCCAGGAAACCATTTACAACGCTGGGTGGTAACCATATAACCAACCCATACGTGTTCCTTAAGTGTCAACAAGCGGGTTGGTGGAGGGTTAGTGCCCCTCCCCGTAAAACAACTAACTCAAAGACAAACGGCCACCCCTTGCCGGATTATGGCGTCTGGCGATAGATAGATAGATAGGTACGGGATTAAGGCGTCTGGCGATAGATAGATAGATAGATACGGAATTATGGCGTCTGGCGATATATAGATAGATAAATATATAGATAGATGAGGGATTATACCGTCTGGCGATAGACAGATATATAGATAGATATGGGATTATGGCGTCTGGCGATAGATAGACAGATGGATAGATAGGGGATTTTGGCGTCTGGTGATAGATAGATAGATGGATAGATACGGGATTATGGCGTTTGGCGATAGACTGATAGGTAATGAATTATGGCGTCTGGCGATAGATAGATAGAAAGATGGATGGATATGAGATTATGGCGTCTGGCGATAGATGGGTAGGTACGGGATTATGGCGTCTGGCGATAGATAGACAGATAGATGGATAGATACGGGATTCTGGAGACTGGCGATAGATAGATAGGACGAATAACTGTCTATCTATCTATCTATTGCCAGACGCCTCAATCCTGCAAGGAGTGGCCATAAACAAATCGCCTCCATGTCGCCCTGTCCCCCGCCATTTCACTGCCCTGCTCCCAGCTCACATCCCCCTCTCTCATATACCTCTCCACTCCATCCTTTCATCTCATCCTTGGCCTTCCCCTCCCTCTCACCCTCTCCACCTCACTCACATACACTCTCCTCGTCAGTCTCTCACTCTCCATCCTCTCCACATGGCCAAACTACCTCAGTGTGTTTCTCCTAACGCTTCCTATCACATCCACATCCACACCACAACGCTCCTTCACTTCATGTGTCAGTCTGTCTCTCCATGTAACTCCACATCCTCCTCTCATTTCTTTTTTATGCAAGGAAGAAGGAACCAAAGGCCAGGAGCCGGGAAACCGTTCCTTCAAAGAAAAAAAAAATAACAATACAAAGGAGAGCCAAATTCAAGATCCGTTTATTTCGAGATGCCTGGACACACTGCGTCTGAAAGACTGGAGATCATAGGAAGTAGGAAATACAGGCAGAGGGAGACAGTTCCAGAGTTGACCTGTTGCATAAATGAAGGACTGCCCAAAGGATCCTAGTGAGATATACCACCTTCCCCTCCCTCTATAAAACAACGATAATAAATACAAGGAAATTATAGTATATGTAAAGACAGCGAGGAAAACTATTTAGTATGTGTTTGTTTATGTAGATGCATTTCTGATGGATTGATTAGTCTATAGGAAGTTGTTACATAAGAAGATGGAGGGTGAGCGGTTCTTCACATCGCTGTCTATCTGTCTATCTATTGCCAGACTCCTTAATCCCGCAAGAGGTGGCCGCAAACAAATCGCCTCCATGTCGCCCTGTCCCCCGCCATTTCATTGCCCTGCTCCCAGCTCACACCCCCCTCTCATTTACCTCTCAACTCCATCCCTCCACCTCATCCTCGGTCTTCCCCCTCCCTCTCCCTCCCTCCACTTCACCTACATACACCCTCTTAGTCAGTCTTTCATTCCCTATTCTCTCCACATGTCCAATATGGCTTAAAGATACAGTAATACACAACTCTGTACGGTAAGTGTTATGCACAGCTTTGTTTTACTGTTTACATATAGCTATTCCTACTTGTTTTTATATATTTGCTTTAGAATCCATTGTCATTATACAGTGAACTACGCTATGTTGTAGTTTCCTCTTTCTTGCTTTACACTCCTTATCCATCAGCATGTAGAATTAGATCTCGTAGTCATAGTCTACTCTGTAACAAAAAGCCTCGAAAGGATCATAAGGTCTTTTGCTGTTTGCTGTACTTTGTATTCCTTTGTACTCCCTCCCTCTTCTCTCTCCTCCCTCCTGCCTCACATCCCGCCCTCCCTCCCTCCCTCATCCCTCCATCTCAATCTCTCCCCCCCTCTCCCTCCCTCTCCTTCCCACCCTCTCTGCCTCTCCTTCTCTCCCTCTCTGCCTCTCCTTTCCACCCTCTCTGCCTCTCCTTCCCTCCCTCTCTGCCTCTCCTTCCCACCTTAACACTATCTTGGAGGGCGCGGGCTATGGCATTATCCCCAGCTGACCCCCCCCCCCTCCTTTCCTCGGCTCTAAATGAGTAGCGTGTAATTTTTCCCACGTGCATGTCCGTCGTGTGTGTGTGTGTGTTGATATTCGCCCCGCACATGTAGAGGCACGGGCAAACAGAGAGCCCATCAGGGAAATGGAGGAATCAAGCTCTCGATTTAGAGCAAAGCGGGAACAGCAGGCGGAAGGACGAGGGGAAGGCGGCAGGGGCAGGGGAAGGCGGCAGGGGCAGGGGAAGGTGCGATGGTCAGTGGTGAAAAACGGCTGGGCAAAAAGAAGCACCTCAAGTCTGCCCATCAGAGTCCGAGATGTCGGTGTACTCGGAGTCGCGATCTATATCCTCGTACAACTCTAGCTCCCCCGAGTCCCTAAGGCGAGGTGGAACGCCTAATGGGGAGTCTTGAAGGACCCGGCTAAGAGCTAGTTATGCCGCGTTCGAGCCTGGCGGCGAGGAGCTCACGAGTACACGCAGCATCGTCGGACTCAGCAGAGGATGGCAGAACAAGGGCAGGTGAGGGGCTTGCAGGCGGCGGATAGGTGGCGGAAGTTGTGAGATCCACTCCCTCAGCAGCAGGCGGAGAAACAGGGGGGGGAAGGGCCCTCGACGTCGCGGTGGTCGGGCGAAACGGGGACGGCAGCCCTTTCCCCCTCAGCTGCAGACGGCAAGGAGTGGATCTCAGCAACGGTGGTGATGGTGTCAAGCTCCATGGCCGTGATCGGTGTCGGGTCGGTAGGGGGAGAGACAGACGAGCCAGTCGCCCTGTTGAGGGGTCCGTCCAGGCACAGACGTTTGCGCGGTGTGCAGCGGGGCCGAGGTGGAGGTGGCCGGGACTTAGGCTGCGCAGGAGGCCGCCAGGGACGACGATCTGGACGAGGGGCTGAATATGCGTCTCCGACAAAGCTCTGGGGGATGACAAGTCTTGGTAGTCAGTTCTCCTCAAAGATCTGAGGGAGGAGAACGTTCAACAGAGCATTGTCACCCCCACAAAAAGCCTGTGCCGTAGCGACGCACATCGAGACCAGGAGATTAGTCTCCCCAGAACACCCAGGATCACGAGACTGGCGTCTCTGGGCCGTGGGGCGCCGCCGTGCATGGGCAGAGCCCTGCACAACAGCACCTCCCAGCCCAGTGACATCCGTAGCCTCGGGACCCTTGGGTGACTGACGGAGCCGAAACTCCACAGCCTCACCCTCGCCAAGAGAGCTCCGAAAGTGTCGGGGGTTAGGTGCAACGATCCGGAGTCTGTGCACGAAAACATCAGCACCGGTGTCCCGGCGCTTGATGAAGCCGTACCCAGACTTCACGTTGAACCACACCACCGCACCTGTGATCTTCGTGACTCCCGGCGGCCTAGAACTACTGCTGGATGCCCCCCTCAACGGGTCGTAGGCGGTGGCAGTAGATCGCTGGTCGGGCATAGCTGGGAAGGTCTCACTAAGCCGGCAGTGATCCTCCTACGGCTGCTAGACCGGAACTGCATGTCCGTAGCTTATTTGTTTTTCCACATTAGCAGACGATTTTCACGGAGCGGCAACTCTGTCAGCCTGTCTGTCTCTCCACGTAGCTCCACATTCCTCTCAGATAACTTATTTCCACACCACTTTTCACACGAATAAAGATTGGTTAGGAGAAACACATTAAGGTGGTTTGGCCATGTGGAGAGGATGGAGAGAGTGAGACTGACGAGAAGAGTGTATGTGAGGTGAAGAGGCGGAGATGGAGGGCGAGGCCAAGGATGAGATGGAAGGATAGAGTGGAGAGGTATATGAGAGAGGGCGGTGTGAGCTGGGAGCAGGGCAGTGAACTGGTGGGGTCCAGATCGACAAGGAGGCGATTAGGTTGTGGCCACCCCTTACGTAATTAAGGCGTGTGGCAATACTGTAGATTGATAGATGGTTCAACTGAAAGAACAGGCAGTATCAAAGAACTGATGAACAATATCCTGCCTCACCTTTGTTCATCTCGGCAAGATGGGCAAGCTGTTGAAACACTATCAACACTGAGAATAGACACACAGCTCGAGCGTCCTTCCCCTCTCACGGTTAGAGGATGACTGACGGGATTCGAAGCTTCTCTAGGTCGAGATAAAATACTTGTTTTTATTATGCTGATTAATGTTTACCTTTAGTATTATTCCTATCTATATATCCATCTATAGTCAGACGCCTTCATTTGCGTAAGGAGTGGCCACAAACAAATCGTCTCCATGTCACCCTGTCCCCTGCCATGTCGCTACCCTCCCCCCATCTTACACCCCCCCGTTTATGTACCTCTCTACTCCATCCCTCCATCTCTTCTTTGGTCTCCCCCTCCCTCTCCCCCCTCCATCTCACTGACATACACTCCTAGTTAGTCTCTCACCCTCCATACTCCCAAGTTACATCCCCCGCTCTCTCTTATAGGCAATATCCTACCGCTCTCCTCCATTCCACCATCTCCTCCTCGGTCTCCGCCTCCCTCTCCACCCTCCACCTCATTCACGTACACTCTCCTAGTTAGTCTCTCACCCTCCATACTCCCAGCTTTCACCCCGTGTCTCATACCTCTCTCCTCCATCCCCCCATCTCTTCCTCGGTCTCCCCTTCCCTCTCCCCTCTGCACCTCACTCACATACATTCTCCTAGTTAGTCTCTCATCCTCCATCCCCGCCATTTCACTGCCTTGCTCAGAGCTCACATCCCCCTCTCTCATATACCTCTCCACCCCATCCCTCCATCTCATCCTCGGCCTCCCCCTCCCTCTTCCCCCCTCCGCCTCACTCACATACACTCTCTTCGTCAGTCTTTCACCCTCCATCCTCTCCACATGGCCAAACCACCTCAGTGTATTCCTCCTAACGCTTCCTATCACATCCACATCTCTTCTGTTATTTACAAAAAAGGTGATGACACTACAGGACTCAGAATTACAGCTAGGTTCAAGTTGCGGCAGCGAGCAATTCTAACCCATAGCTTTCCATCTCAGGTCCTAAAGATTGTTCTCTCTCTCTCTCTCTCTCTCTCTCTCTTTAAGATTTGGCCAGTAATTGTCTGATCGTGTGATTTTTGCTGTTGGCTAATGACGTGAAACCGGGGCTGGGACACGTATTAATTACTCGGGTGTTTAGGCTTGTGTTGGGGGTGGTGGCAGTACGAAGAGCTGGTGGTGGTGGTGGTGGTGGTGGTGTGTGTGTGTGTGTGTGTGTGTGTGTGTGTGTGTGTGTGTGTGTGTGTGTGTAGTTGTAGATGACAGTAAGTAAGTAATAAGGACTGGCACCAAGCCCAAGAGAACTATATGGCACTAAAACCGCTGCTTAAAAAAATGACGGGTATGCTATGGTGGAATAAAGGTAGAGGAGAAGGAGGGGAAGACACTAAATGTGAGGCAAGATACGGGTTTGAGATAGGAAGCGCATGAGGTGTGTGATGGAAAACACAGGGGATTCACCAAGAAGATCGGCTAAGGTAGGGGCACGTCCAAGGGAGTAAAGGAACGGGAGAGTCCGTCTGCGCACGACGTGGAACGAAGGGCAGTCAAGCAAAAGATGGTGGACCGTGAGTAGTGCCTGAAAACATTGACAGATCGGAGGAGTGCCTCCTGACATTAGAAAGCCATGTGTGATCCGCGTGTGGCCAAGGCGCAGACGGGCTAGGGCTGTTTCCCAACGCCTGTTGCAATGGGAGGACGACTGCCAGTGAGTGACAGTACGTTTGATGGCGCGGAGTGTGTTATCAGTTGTAGACGTCCATTTTGCTTGTCACCGCTGGCCAAGGAGACGGGTAACAATCGGGAAATAATCAGTTCCCGGGATAGGGTGAGGTGTGACAGAGCAAGAGGTGACAGCTGCACGTGTTAGGCAGTCAACCCTCTCACTACTCGGTATTCCAACATGGCCTGGGACCCAACAGGAGACAGACTTCAATCTGGTGTTAATGCGGAACAGCCATTCCTGTATCTTCAGCACTAGCGGGTTGCTGGCAGGGATAGACTGAATACCATGTAGTGCACTAAGTGAATCTGTGAAAATAACAAAAGTGTGTAACCTTGATCGGTATATAACACGAAGGGCCAGTAAAATGGTCAGCAATTCAGCAGTGAAAATACTTGCGGCTGGTGGAAGGCGGATCTGATAGGTATGGTCTGGGAAAATGGGAAAAGAGCAGCAAAATCCGAGCCCACAGAAGACTTAGAGCCATCTGTGTACACTGGGGTCGCTGAGGAGTGAAATGCATATGGTCCATAAAAAGATGATAGAGTTCCTGTGGGGTGGAACAGGACTTTGGACAAGAGAGCAGGACATCACAGACAGTAGGGCCAGGAAGAAGCCAAGGCGGGAACATAGAATCTCGCAGAGGGAGATATGAAATAGCAGAGGAAATAAGGGGTGCAAATAAATGGGAGACCCTACAAGGAAAACATGAAGCTAAAGAGGGAGGAAAAGGAGGGGAGAGGTGCGTAACAGAGGAAGGGAAACCTGCAGAAGAAGGTGAATGTGGTAACGGAGAGTCAGCTTGTCACGTCTGGAGGATAGAGTGGACATACCCGACTCGACATATAGGCTCGTAACCGGGGTGGAGCGAAAAGCACCCAACGCCAGACGTAAACCATGATGGTGAATAGAATCTAGGCGCTAAAGGGAGGCAGATGAGGCAGATGCATAAACCTGACAGCCATAATCAATCTTCGACAAAACTAAGACTGTATGGAACCGGAGCAGAGTTGTACGGTCTGCACCCCAGGACATATGGCTGAGAGTTTGTAATACCCGAAGTCTGAGGGAAGCAGAGGTCTTAAGGGAATTGAGATGCGGGGACCAAGTCAGTCGAGAATCAAGGATATGACAAAGGAAAGGGGCTGATAATCGATATGGCAGGAGAGTACCATATAGTGTAAGAGGGGGTTGAGGGATTGAATGACGGCTAGTAAAAGTTATAGCACAGGATTTCGTGGGGGAGAATTTAAAGCCATGATCCGTGGCCCACCCTGCAGCGGCATCTATAGCTGATTGAAGTAGGGCTCGTAAGACCTGGACATTCGCTCCAGCTGTGCTATTATTTCTTCAGCGAGAAAGGCAGTTATGTATCCCTTATAGCCTGTAATATATAGTCAGCATTTACTGTCAGCAGTAGGTCAGGAGTTTTGTGCAATGTCACGCCACTGTATCTAAAAAAAAATGCCTAAAAAAAAAATCAACTCGGATTGAACCACCGATGTTAGCGAGCCCGAAAAGTTACCAGACATTTCTAGTAATATAATTATTTGGAATGATTTCAGTGCTAATCAGATGTACTGAGAGAGGAGATTATACTAGTTTTTCTATAACATAATGCTCAACCACGCTAGTATGCCCTTTTTTTGTCCAGAAGTTCAAATATACTAGCTCTTCCAGAATCAACAAGCATGCAAATACAACATATGGAAATACGAGTTGACGAGCGGTCCATTCAAAACACACATTCTCAAGGTCCTTATTTTAACATATTTCCGCTTGATTACTGTACCTTAATGCTTCTGCAGTGTGTAATAACGTGGTAGGACATATATAAACGCTTCTGAGATGAGTTAAACGTGAGACTGAAATGATTAGGCTACAAATGAAGAGATTTTCTTGTCGTTCATTCATGTTTTCTCACCCTTTGTTTACGTTACGTTCCATTCATAATTATACTCGTTACGGCAATGTTTACGTTGCAGACCTTTAAATTCATTCATACAAAAGTTTGTACTTCATTCAAGAAAGAACAAATGCGAGAGAAAGAAGAAAGGGGAATGAAAGAAGAAAGGAGGAAGAAGAAATGATAAAGAAAGAAGAAATGAAATAAAGATGAAAGGAGAAAGAAATGGAAGAAATGAAGAAAATAATGAGAAAGAAAGTAGGAGAAGAAGTCATGGAAGAAAGGAGAAAAAGGAAATGGAAGAAAGAAATGGAAGAAAGGAGAAAGAACGAAGAAATAAGACAAAGAAGAGAAAAGAAAGACGAAGGGGGAAAGAAGAAAAATGAGAAAATAGAAGAAAGGAGAAAGAGGAAATGGAAGAATGAAAGGAGAAAGAATAAAACAGAAGAAAGTAGAAAGACGAAAATAGAAAATGAAAAAAGAAAGAAAGAAGAGGAAGGAGGAAGAGGAGAAAGAGGAGAAAGAAGAAGGGGAGGAGGAGGAGGAGGAGAAGGAGGCAGAGGAGGAAGGATGAGTAAGGACAAGAGAAAGAGGAAGAGGAGAAAGAATGAGGAAGAAGAGGTATAGGAAGAAGGGGAAAAGGAAGACGAAGGAGGGAAAGAGAAAAGGCAGATGAAGAAGAGGGAATAGAGGAAGAGGAAGAGGAAGAATGGGAAGAAGAAAAATGGGAAGAGGAAGAAGGGAAGAGGAAGAGGAAGAAGAGGGAAAAGAGGATGAGAAGGAACAGGAAGAACAAGAGAAGAGGAGGAGGAAAAAGAAAAGGATGAACTGAAAAAGGAGGAAGAGGAGGAGAAAGAAGAGGGGAAAGAGAAAGAGGAACAAGAAGAGGAAGAAGAAAAGAAAGGAGAAGAGGAAGAACATGATGACAAGAGAGAAGAGGAAAGGGAGGTACAGAAAGAGGAAGAGGAAAAAGGAGATATGAAAGAAAAGAACAAGAAAATGAGGAAGAGGAAAGAGAAGAGGAACTGGAAGAAAAAGAAGAAGAACAGGAAGAGGAGGACTTGGAAGAGAAAGAGGAGGAAGAGAAAAATTGAAATGCTTGGGAAGAGGTGTTAGGGAGCTGCCTTAACTGACTAGAGTGTATGCCATGATTTAAAACTCTGGCTAAGCACTGAGTCAAGGGAAGAACATAGCTGAGGATAACTGAAGAAGGCACATAAAGAACACAACAGTATAAGGTAGGCAGAAAAATGCACATAAACACAGAATATGACACTGACAGAACACAGCACATAAAGAACATGAAAGTGTAGCTACAAAAACCTGCAAGAACAAAGAACGTAACCAAGAACATGCAAGTTTAACTGCAGAAGACTGGCTGAACAAAACATAAACAAAAAACATGAAAGGATAACTGCAAGAAATTGGAAAAACAAAAAGCATATGAAGGGAAAACTTAAGGCAGGTTAGTCCATGCTAGGCTGCTCCTGTAAGTGACTAATCAATAAGCGTAAGATGTAAATAGCAAAGAAAACTATTGCATGAGTGGATGGCATAACCTACATGAGGCCACATTAAAAGTTGTATGGTAGGCACTGAAGCTCCTTTTTGTTAGTGATTTAGCTTCCTTTTTGCAACTCAGTATTCTCCTACATCACTGTATTCATTATTAGGTACATACAAAAGGATGCTGAGATGCAATGAGAATGAATCACAGAGATGTGTTAAGTCTGCAAAAGCCGCTTGCAGTATGACTGTAAAACATGATTCATGTGTTGGACAATTTATTTTTCACTGTGGGATAAAAAATTACAAGACACACACATAATTAAACATTCCCCACCATTCTTACACAACTGCAGTCAACTGACATTCTCACACAACTGCTCAGACATCCAACATTCTCACACAGTTGCAGTTATCTAGCTCTTAAGGGGGAATTAAAAACAGTTTAATGGGGGTTAAAAATTAAACATTCCGACATTTATTTATGCCTTGATGGCATACCTTCAGGGTAGGAAATTCACCTCTTTGATATCTTAGGTGTGTGGTGGGTGGTGACGACCATCATCCACACACTTGATGTAGTGCTGCCTACTTCTTCCTTAGCCTGTATTATTCTTTTTCTGTGCCTGCCCTCTTCTCTTCCTATTTCTCCCATCTTTCGTGTCATTTCTTATTGCTTTTCTTTCCTTTACAGGTGGTTTTACATTGAGTGACAAGCCAAATGGTTTCCTGTAAGCCAAGAAACCATTTACAATGCTGGGTGGTAACCATATAACCAAACCATACATGCTCCCTATGTGTCAGTGAGTGGGTTGGTGGAGGGTTAGTGCCCCTCCCTGTAAAACAAATAACTCAAAGTCAAATGGCCACCCCTTACGGGATTATGAGGTCTGGCAATAGATAGATAGATAGACATCTTAGGTGTGAGGCGCTTCATCTGCCGCTGTCAGGCTGCATCAGATGGCACGGGTCTTCTTGGGCCACAGATCCAG
Source organism: Coenobita brevimanus (assembly GCF_032717465.1). NCBI lineage: Eukaryota > Metazoa > Arthropoda > Malacostraca > Decapoda > Coenobitidae > Coenobita > Coenobita brevimanus. Next base: position 128,564 of record NW_027643602.1, read on the forward strand.
GGGCCTGAACTTCTGTGGGTGGAAAATGCTGAGTTAATACTACATAGATTTCAGCCAATGGAACAGAGCCATTCCTACAACATAGAGAGTCACTGGCCTCTGGTTGGTTCTCCCCCCCCCCCCCCACACACACACAATGGAGCAATAAATGGCAACTGGAATTTAATGTGGACAAGTGTCATATAATTAAGTTTGGTAAAAGTAAGAAAAGATCAGATTGACAGTATAGGTTAGGAAGATCAGATTGACAGTATAAGTTAGGAAGATCAGATTGACAGTATAAGTTAGGAAGATCAGATTGACAGTATAAGTTAGGAAGTTCAGATTGACAGTATAAGTTAGGAAGATCAGCCCTACACATATCAGAAAGAGAGAAGGACCTAGGAGTGATTATCAGTAACAAACTATCTCCAGATGATCACATCAGTGAGAAGCTACATAACATGTATACACTGCTTACTAATATGAGAACAGCATTCACATATATAAATGAAGACATGCTGAGAAAGATAATAACATCATCCATCAGACCAACCCTGGAGTATGCATTAGTAGTCTGGAATCCTCATCTCAAAAAACACATAGATAAGACTGGAAAAGTAAAAAGGGCAACTACAAGATGGGTACCAAGCTTAAGGGATCTAAGCTACGAAGAAAGACTAGAAAAACTGAATCTACCAACACTACAGGAGAGAAGGTAAAGAGGAGACATGATCATGCCATATAAATGCATCTCAGGGAAAGAGAAAATAGACATGAATATATAACCTATGGGGAAGCATCAGCAAAGAGGACACTGCAAAAAGCTACAAGTATGTAAAAAGAGAAGTGATAAAGACACAAGGAAATTTAGTTTCCCAAATAGGGGAATTGATCAGTGGAATGCACTACTGAATGAAACAGCGTGTGCCAAAACTATTCACAAATTTATGGATATGTACAATAAAAATGGTTTAATACACAGAACAGCATGAGCCTGACTCATTCCTGTAAAGATACAATTAGGTAAAAACACACACACATTCACACACTTTAAAGAAAAACGTGCAGGCAGACTGGAAGACCCACATCCAGCTGAAAGTACCAGCATCCAGGGCAGCCACTGTGCTTGTGTTATGCAACAGACTGTGTAGCTTCTCATTACTGTTCTTTCATTCATTCATTCTCATCCAATTATTACTGTTCTACAGGAATAAAAACTCATTTACAATACAGTACACATTACCAAACCCAAACAGCCAATTTCCATTATATTTTTTCATGCAGTAAATAAATAAATAAATAAAATAACACATGACTTATAATTCAGGGGTTTAAAAGATTTCCCCTTTTAGCTTATTTTCTTTTTACTCTAACTTGGCCAGTTATACATACTTCCCTCAACTCCCTCCCTCTCCTCTAAAAGGAGAATGGTGAGCTACAAGAAGATGGCATCTCTGGCCTGTAATCCACTGGGTTCACATTCAGATAAGCCATGGGTTGTGGTTACTACTACATTACTGTTTATAACACTACTTACAGTACCTGTACTGTACTGTACCATACTGTACAACATTCTCACGCATTCACTCTTAACCCAAAATTTATTGGACCAAACAATGACATGAAATAACAAATAATCAATCACCGCTTACTTCACTCAATTAAGCACATAGAAAAGGGATACAGTAATATAATAACAGCTGACACACTATTGTTGGTTAATTTTCAGCTGACAAAGCTGGGCCACTTCCACACCTTGAATACCAAGTCAAGGGCATATGAAATTCTGTAAGCCTTCATTATGAGGTAGGAAACTCCTTGGTTGCTTGTCAAACTGACTCTCATCCAACTACATCTGGCCATCAACTGAGCTGAAAGAGGTTAGGATCTGAGCCGGGTTAAAACAAACATGCAAATATGTTGTTACCTGGTTCATAGCACTTCTGTATATTTGGTGCCATAATGATGCATGACATCTTGCCCATTAACTTGGTTGTCTGCTTCAGCTCACACACAAACCTCTGCCTGTCAAAAAAAAGGGAGTTACAATTTGGCCTAAATTAATAGCATGAATCCAACGATGTATTAATCAACTGTATTTTCATAACTACCAGATTATTTCATTTTCCTTTGGAAGACTTTCTATGGTGATGGGGTTGATGGAGGGTATTTCTAACCTCTCTACTTCAAAGTCTCTCTTATGCTGAATAAAACTGTATCATGGGAGAATAAAATAGAAAATATCACTCTGCTTTAATAGGTTAGAGCTGTTTCACTTTAAAAGCTGTTTCATTATTCTGCTGCTGATGAATTAACATCTATTAGTGGTAGGTGGGGGCGCTCACCATCCACTCACTCGACGTAGTGCTGCTCTCAGGTGACTGTCCTCTCCTCTCTTCCTTTCTTCTTTCCTTCCTTCCTCTTCTTTCTTTCTTTCTTCTTCCTTCTGTCTACAGGTGACTCTCCACTGACATGGCAAATGGTCTCCTGTACATCAGGAAACCATTTACTACACTGGGTGATAACCACATAACCAAACTATGGCACCTGGTGGTTTAATGGGTAACTAAGGCACTCCTGCCAGATTAAGCCAATGTAGGTTTATATCCAAGGGATGGTTGGGATTTACTGCTCATGTAATGCCACTCAGGGATGAGTGAGGCTGGTCACTCTCATCTTAAATGTCTGGACCAACTTGCCTAGCCCTGGGTTCCTACACTCCTCATGGGGCAACACAGGATTAGATAATGATGATGATGACGATATTCACTTAAAGTTACTTATGATTCATTATAAAGTTGCTCACAAGTTAGAAATGAATGTTTTTAAGCTTTAACCACTCAGTCACAAACCAGAAATATGTCTCACTTAGGGCAGTTTCACTTGAAGCAGGTGCTGGCAAAGAACGCCTTCATGTGCCAGTAGTCCGGTGCCTATATAACTCGGTGGTTCCACTGCCTGGTTTTACAACCATCAATTTCCTTCCCATCCCCCAATTGAAAAATGGTGGACTGCAGAAAAATGTCAGCTTCAGCCTATAGTCCACTGGCTTCTTGTTTACATAGGCCTGGGGTCACAGTTACTACTACTACTACTACTACTACCTGTGCTACAACAGCAACAACAAAAATTATCAACTGACTTGATGGCACCCTTGGCAGGCTCCCGTGCATACAGTCGCCTCTGGAACAGAACCACAGCTTTGAGCAATTCTGCTGCCACTTCATTAATTTCATCTGTCACAACATGGGTGCAGTACCTGGGGAGAGGCGTCAGATTAGAGGGTTTTCTCATCAATTCACCCCGAAGGTTAATCCATCCTAAGTCATTTCATTCTTACTAACCTAACTTGACCTAACCTTCACTAACTGAACATTACTACCGGTAAATCTAAGGTAATCTAACTTAACATGCTGGTAATATAATCTTACCTAACCCAAGCTAACCTAACCTAACAACATAACATAACCATATCTAACCTAACCCAACCTAGCCATATCTATGCTAACCTAATCTACTTACATAAAAGCTGTAAAAAATAGACCAAAAAAAAAACCTGTATAAAGTGTACTAACATGCAGTAAAAAGTTTAGTGTATAACAGTGTCATCCACACCGGCTACAGGCACCCACATCCAGTCATGTATTTTAATATGTGTTTTTGTCTTAATTTGGGCTTTTCATACTGTACTTTACAAGTAATATACAATACAGTATATATCACATACCTGTATATATAGTACAATATACAGTACAGTATTCAGTGCATAAGTTATGGTAGTCGCTTAATGTCCAGATCACTTAACATCCTATTTTTCGGAACGCACTGTGGACACCGAGTGGCAAATACCTGTATAGCATACAATCACACCAACTAAGCACACTCCCTTCTACCCTATTACCGGTAACAACATACTACCTAACCAATATTCAATACATCAGGGCACCTAAACCCCACTATACGATCTTCCATTGTGCAATTGTTTGCTTATATGATCTTAATATTTTCAAGAATCTTTTTCGACAAATAAGGGCCGAAAATAGTGGAAGCTGAAAATACCAAGGTTAATAGTAAGGGATGCTCTTCTAAGGCGAGATGAGGAGAGCGGTGGCTGAACAGGGAGTTGTGGACAGAAAGACACGAATAGTACAGAGCTTCAAGAACAATCTCTTGACAGTCACTAAGGTAACATGCAGTTGGACAAGAGGACCATCAAAATAGGTAATTTGGTGGCGGGATGAGGGGCGAGGAGTTGCAGTTAAGGAGAAAAGAAGGTTTTTCCTGGAATGGAAGAAGGGTGGTAGCAAGTGAGGAATAGTTTCACGTTGCGAAGCGTAGGGCTAGAAGTAGGGAAACAGGGTGAAGTCAGTCACAGAGACTTTACTTGATAACCTAAATCATGGGGAAAGTGAAAAAATATGACATTTAAGGTGGCAAATCAGGAGGGAGAGGGATAATCGGGATATTATAGGTGAGAAAGTGCGAGTTAGTCGATGGTGGAAGCGGTAGTACGAATAGTGAGGATATTAAAGATGCATGGAGAGAGCATTAGGCCGGCTCATGACTGGGGAGTTTGACAGGGACAGAGCAAGGTTTGGAATTTGCAGATCTAGTGTCTGGCTCTTGGCCTTTGATTGATACAGCACACTGGGAGTGAGGCAATAGGTCATGTGATGATGGTGGGGAAGCGCGGTAAGTACGTCTGAGTTGACTGCCGAAATGTTGAAGCCCTTAGGAGATATAGGGGTGAGGCTAGTCACTGATCTGATAAATATGATTATTTGCGAGTGTACACCCATATGATTATTGAGAGCATTGCAATTGTAAATGTGTATAAAGGGAAGGGTGATGCCCTGGTAAAGAGGAAATTAAAGAGGCAGCACTCAACACCTGCTATCGCGCCTAATTGGTCATTAGAAACGCGCGTGGCAGCTGAATGCGTGATAAGCTGAATCGAACAGTCAATCGGTACTCTCTAACTGGTTTTTGCGGCTCCATTTTTCTGTTTTTACCACTCATACCTGTGTTTTATTCGCCAAACTCTCCTCTAACATGAAATAAAGTACATTACATTAATAATAATAGTATAATGAATAAATAAACAATATAAAGTGTCATCAAACTTTTATAAGGATTACGGCCTAGCATGTCTCCATTTATTTAGTGTCCATTATTGGGAAATATTACATGAAACCTGATATCAGGAATGGCCATATTTAAGTGGAACAAAACTTGGATGCTATCACACACGTACCTCACACTGTTATCAGAGCTCCGTCTCAGTTGTAAACATGTGATATCATCATTGACATCACAGTTCTTTCGGTATAAGAAATATTAACTCTTTATAAGGGTTTCGTAATGACTGATATTTATTCTAAAATACAATATTAATAAGTATTCAGTGATTAGGCTAAATTTCAATACGCTGAAGTGACAATATATTCTTTCGAGCCGAATGGGTTTTGGTCACAGTTTTGCCTGCAACGGGTCCTCGGCAGGAATTGCCAGATGCATTCCAAATGCGCCTGTTATAATCGGGAATTTGACCACGTTGTCGTTCCACCATCAGACTTCAAACCTGGTATGAAGTGCTGCGTGAATAAGTGCTACTTAGCCTGTCAGTTCAAACTCGACGCGTGATATGTCTAGGGGTGCGTGATAGCATGTATGGTTGTGCCGATGTGTGCGTGATAGCAGATAGTGTGATACGGAACGTGATGTTAGGCTGATGCAAAAATTTTCTAGATCAGATAAATGATGCAAATTTATATGAGTCGTAGGGAGACACGTCATACTGTTGTCTATCGACAGTTCTCATGAAAATATGCCAGGCTGGATAGTTCCAGTTTGTTTTTGCTGATTTTGAAAAGGTCTTTGACAGAGTCCCTCGTAAGGTGGTGAAGTGGGCAACGAGAGAGCTTGGCATGGAGGAGTGGCTGGTTAGGCTGGTTATGGCGGCCATGTGCATGCTCGCACTCCAGGTAAGAGTGAATGGCGAGTTCAGTGAGGAGCTTCCCACCGTGAAATGAGCACCAGGGGTCAGTTTTGAGTCCTGTGCTGCGCCATCATGCACTTGAAGCCCTCTCATGTGACTTTAGAAACAGACTCTCCCATGTGTATTGTATGCCGATGATCTGGCGTTGATTGCAGTGAGCACCCAAGGGAGGCTGCAGAATGGCCAGGAAGTGGAGAGATGGTATGGGGCAAAAGGGTTTAAGGGTAAATACAGATAAAACAAAAGTGATGATATCTTGGGCTCATGGCGGTACGTGTCACATGATATATTTGGCCATTTACATAAATTTAACATGGGTAAGTGGAAAGTAATCCCACCTTGTGTGGTGCCTACTGTGGCCATCCATGGGTGCACAATATATGATGCCGTGGTATCAGATGTGTGGACTGCGAGATAACGCTGATTTTATGTGTACGGCGTGTCAGGGAGAGCAGATGGAGATTGTCAGGCATGAAAGGATTGAACTTGCTGGTCCGGATGATGATGATGACATTATTATCCATTTCATTCATCCATCTATTGTCAGATGTGTCATAATCCTGTAAGGGGGTGGCTTCATTTGACTCGAGTTATTATTTTTATAGGGAGGGGCATCTCACTCCTTCACAACCCCACTTTGCTGACACATTGGGAAATATATGGTTTGATTATATGGTTACCACTCAGAGTAGGCAATGTATCTTATTATTTAGGAATCCATTTGTTTTACTCACTCACTGTAATAATCAAAGGAAAGAAAATAATAAGAAGTGACAGAGTTATTTGAGAAAAATAGGAGCAGGATATAGGAACAGAAAAAGAATTGATAAAGGCATAGTGAGGAGGAAGCAGCACTACATGAATGGATGGCATGGATGATGTGTCACCACCACTCCACACTAATTATTATTATTATACATATTATCATTATATACATATATATTAATGCAATCCATCAAAACACTGAATGTAATAACTCACCATGTGTATTTACCTACCATTGCCTGGGTTTTTAAATGCTGCTAATTCTAATACTCTGCAAATTTCTTGGGCTGCTTTCTTCAGTTTTTGATAAATTTTTCTTCTTGTTGGCTGTAATTTTCCCTCATCTCGTGAAATTGAGAGAAAAATAAGTTTGGCATAGTGCTATTGTTTTTATTGACTGTGTGTGTACACATTCCTGCACACTAAATTCTTGCATGGTGGTACAGTGGTGTGGTCTTGCAGTTCTAGGTTCACGTGAACTGGGAGGTACTCAGCAGGTGCTGGAGCATGCATCCCTCTATCCCTGCAGCCTCAGTATTATTTCTTCAGGGGAAAGAAAGGGAGGTGTGTGACATCTGGGAAATTGTGTAGTCTCACTACTCAATCATATCATGGTCACCCACCACATAAAGGCATCATTCTGCATCATCCCTTTGGTGGTGCTCTGTAGTGTTTCATGTGACGGCACTGAGCCATGTAGCCCCACTGCTTTGGATTATAACGGATGATCCCGATCTAATCCTCTCCCCCTGCCTCCACGTGAGGTTAGTTGGACTGCAGAAGAAGAGTAACTTCTGCCCGCTGACCCCTGAGACTACTTTCCAGATTACATTTTACAGAAGTTACTAATTACTACTATTATTATTATTATTAGACTACTTATTAAAACTCTTTGATGTAGTGATCATATTTACAAATTTATTGGTATTCATTATTGGTACTTCCAAACTATTTTATTTCAACTCTGGGATGGATGTCTGGTAAATACAGGATTTCCACAAAGGTTATGCATCTAACTCAGGTTTGAAAAGTTTCTCCTTTGTTAAATAAAAATGGTCTTTAAAATGCAAAAAAACAGCCTAAATACATCACAATAACCTGATTAACTCCACAATTTTGTAATGTAAATGCTTAACTTATTCAAATTTCATTATTGCTGTAGGCCTGAATAAGTATTAAGAGAGGTCCCAGAGAGTAATGGATGTTAATGAAGGCTATGCTTAAATCATCATCATCATCATCATCATCATCATCTTAGACTAGACTTACTTTTCCACCTAAATCTCTCCAAACTGAAATATGTTTTTCATGCTAAACATTAAAATCATATCCAAAAATGTCATGTGGGAGAGGATGGGGAATGAAAGATTGACTATGGAAGAGTGTATAGTAGTAAAGTGAAGGGAGTATAAAAGGATAAAGAATGAGGGATGAAGTGAACAGAGAGATGAGAGGAGGGTGTGAGTTGGGGCCAGACAAATGACAGAGGACAAGGCAACATGGAGAGGATTTGTTTGTGGCTCACCTTTTAAAGGATGAATGCATCTGGCACACACATATGACAGTCTCTTTCATTAGCTAAATTCTTACCGTATATTCTGTCATCTCACAGTGAAGTTTTTATTCAGTTTAGGATATGGTTTACTTGAACTGGGCAGGGTTAGATGAGTAGCCTTAAATAACCTCTCCTTTAACAAAATGCAAAGTTAAGTACATACCACTTTGGCAGAAGCTTTAGATCCCCTGAAAATTTCTGAAAAAATAAAAGAAAGCTAAATTAGTACTTATTGTGGATGATGACCTCAAAAATGTCCTCAACTCAGTTGACTAACTCACCCAAAAATAATGACCACAACACAATATATAGAAAGCCTGTATCTGTCGATAATGTAAACAAAGTTGATTATACAGTACTATTTTCATACACAGAATTTGTACATTTATGCATAGAATTATAAATGACTGGAACAAGTTACCAAAGTGTTGTAGATTACCACTTCTATAAATGTTTTTCAAAGGTAGATATAACAAATTTATAATCAGATACAAAATTTGGAGGTGGGCAATAAGACTGCTTATGTGCAATCATTAATGAATCCCATAGATTATACTGATATTCATTGTTTGTAAACGATCAGGAGTGCTGTAATCACACTCATATGCTTTGTATTATAAATTAAGATTTATATTAAAGCTGATGCTTTAATGTAATGAAGAAAAGTTCACTATTTTTCAAACATATTTTTATGTTCTTTTCACTTTAACTTGGCTCAGATTCTTGTCTCTTTTGCAGCTAATTTCATACTAGATCAATGGCAGAATGAGAGAATGTTTCAATTTTACACTTTTTTATACCAGTAACATTTCATAACTAGCACCGCAATCTAGTGTTAATTCTGTTGTTACAACTCTGCACTGTCAAAGTGAGGGGTACAGTATAGCTAGTGTTATAATTCTTATACCTTAGTTTGGTCCAGATATTTTGTCCTTTGCATCTTACTTCTTCATATTCAATGGCAGTATGAGGAAAAATATATACAGTATACAGTACTATGACCTTCTATCCTTTCCATAGGACTTCTTTGTGAGAAACAATATAATACTACTGAAGAAAGGTTGATTTTCTCTTTTAATAACAGATGGGTAGAGGAAGGAAAACAAACTAAATATAGAAGAGAAAATCCATACACAGAAATTATAGACGTCCTTCATTCATAAAAAAATCTAAAAGTTGAACCTGAACTGCTGAAGTCTGAGGGTACACTAATCTGAGGAAGCGAATTTTAAAGTGAAGCTGCTATAGCTCTCTTTGGGACAAATAAATGTGAAACAAAGCAACCAGATTAATGGAGTTTTGATTTTTTATCCCTTTGAGGGGATCCTTAGTTTTTAGCTTTTTGCAATTCTTCAGCTTCTTCTGAAAATGCCATGAGATCAACCTCTTATCAGGTCCTTTGTCTTCACCTTCTTCTTGACCGTGCTGGTGGGCAAGGCTTCAGCTCCTTGGGGAGAAAATCCACAAAACTTTTCCTGGTACTGTTTGTCTGTTCCTCTTTACTGTTTGTAGTGCACTGCTGTAACTAACAAAAATCCCACTGGATTTAGCACACTGCTGTCATTTTTGGTGGGTGATACATCGCTTCTGTGAAGAGACTCGAACAGTATAAACTTCACTCTTGATCCCAAGCACTTATGCCTTGGCGCACAACTGTAGTAAATCAGGACAGATCTGCTGCATGAGCAGGAACCGTAGGTCCTATTTCTAACTGCTCCTGTGGAACTAGTCTTTGTCCAGTGTAAGGCGGGGTACCCATTACTCAACATTGGTACCTGTTGACGACTAGATGATGGCTTTCGCTTGAACCCTCCAGACAAAGCCTTCTCTAGGAAACTTTCATTACCATGGTATACCTTGGAGTCAGATTTG
>NW_027643603.1:0-5000 GCF_032717465.1 Coenobita brevimanus
GCCCTGCCTGCCCTGCCCTACCTTGCCCTACCTTTGCCCTTCTAATACCCCTGTCCCTAACCTACCCTTCCCTACCCTACCCTACCCTACCCTACACTAGCCTACCCTGCCATTCCCTACCCTACACTACACTACCTCTTACCCTATACCCCTACCCTACCTCTACCCCTACCCTACCCCTACACCTACACCCTGCACTCCTACTCTACCCTACCCTACCCTACACTACCCTACCCTACACTACCCTACCCTACCCTACCCTACCCTACACTACCCTATCCTACCCTACCCTACACTACACTACCCTACCCTACCCTACACTACACCACACTACCCTATCCTACCCAGCCCTACCCTACACTACCCTACCCTACACTACCTTGTCGTACACTACGCTACCCTACCTTACCCTTCCCTACCCTGTCTTACATTACGCAACCCTATCCTACCCTACCCTACCCTACTCTACCCTACTCTACTCTACCCTACCCTACCCTTCCCTACCCTACCCTACCCTACCCTACCCTACCCTACCCTGTCCTACACTACCCTACCCTACCCGACCCTGCTCTACTCTTCCCTACCCTACCCTACCCTACCCTACCTACCTACCTACAGTATCTTGTCCCTAGAGAAGCTCAGGCAGTGAAGACACGTGGGAGAGAGAGACAGACAGACAGACAGACAGACAGACAGAGATAGAGACAGGCAGAGTGACAGACAGACAGACAGAAAGAGAAAGAGAGATAGACAGACACGGAAAGAGACAGAGAGACAGACAGACAGACAGACAGACAGACAGACAAACAGAGTGGCTGGGGACGAGAGGCCAGAAGAGACGGGCTGGGGACGCGCCTGACGTATCATATTCTCTCGTCTGGCGCGTCCCCAGCCCGTCTCCTTGACTCTCGTCCCCAGCCACTCCCTCCACCCCCCCTCCTCTCCCTTAGTCATTTTCTCTTCCTCCTTACTTCCTCCATCCTTCCTTGATTCCTTCCTTCCTTCCTTCCTTTCTTCCTTCCTTCCGTCCTTCCTTCCTTCCTTCCTTCCTTCCGTCCTTCCTTCCTTCCTTCCTTCCTTCCGTCCTTCCTTTCTTCCTTTCTTCCTTCCTTCCTTCCTTCCGTCCTTCCTTTCTTCCTTCCTTCCTTCCGTCCTTCCTTCCGTCCTTCCTTCCGTCCTTCCTTCCGTCCTTCCTTCCTTCCTTTCTTTCTTCCTTCCTTCCTTCCGTCCTTCCGTCCTTCCTTCCTTCCTTTCTTCCTTCCTTCCTTCCTTCCTTCCTTCCTTCCTTCCTTTCTTCCTTCCTTTCTTCCTTCCTTCCTTCCTTCCGTCCTTCCTTCCGTCCTTCCTTCCTTCCTTCCTTCCTTTCTTCCTTCCTTTCTTCCTTCCTTTCTTCCTTCCTTCCTTCCTTCCTTCCTTCCTTTCTTCCTTCCTTCCTTCCTTTCTTCCTTCCTTCCTTCCTTCCTTTCTTTCTTCCTTCCTTCCTTCCTTCCGTCCTTCCGTCCTTCCTTTCTTCCTTCCTTCCTTCCTTCTTTCCTTCCTTTCTTCCTTCCTTCCTTCCTTCCGTCCTTCCTTTCATCCATCCCGTCTGTCTGTCTGTTGTCTATTAGGTATCTCCATATATACATACTAATGGCCTACCTACCGTCCTGCCTACATATCTACTTACCTACCTACCTTCGTATCTACTTACCTACCAGCCTACCTACCTATTTATCTACTGACCTACCTTCCTACCTACTTACCTACCTACTGACCTATCTACCTACTTTACTCTTGCCTACCTACCGACCTGCCTACATACCTACCGACCTACTTACCTACCAACCAACCTACTTACCTACCCACCTATTTATCTGTCTACCTACCTACCAATCTACCTACCTACCTACCTACCAATCTAAATACCTACCTACTTTGCCTACCTCCTTATCTACCTACTTACCTACCTACTTACGTTTATTCTTGCCTACCGACACCCAAGTTCCTCAGTTACCTGTAATTGTCCAGCCTCAGTACTGATGCACACACACACACACACACACACACACACAGTCAAAAAGGCCTTCCTCTCTCTCTCTCTCTCTCTCTCTCTCTCTCTCTCTCTCTCTCTCTCTCTCTCTCTCTCTCTCTCTCTCTCTCTCTCTCACGTGCCGTATTGTATGAAAACTAGAGCTTCAAGATAACGTGTATACACCTACATAGGCCCACGTACATACATACACACGCACACACTTCATACACACGCACACACTTCATACACACGCACACACTTCATACACACGCACACACTTCATACACACGCAAACACTTCATACATACACATACACACACACACACACACACACACACACATATATCACAAATGTGCACACACTACATACATATATGCATACATACACACACACATCACGAAGCATACACGTACAGTACATACACACGCATAGACACCAACACATATACGTCAAACACACGCACATACACACCTACACATGTACGTCACATACACACACGCACACACGTCAATCTGATAAGACTGTTTATACTTATACACCTACACATGTACGTGAAATATACTCATATGACTACACACACGCACACGTCACACTGATAAGATGGTACACACACACACACACACACACACACACACACACACACACACACACACACACACACACACACAAACACACACAAGTATTCTAAGGTAGGACTTCTTGGTGGGGAAGAGAGTGTGTGTGTGTGTGTGTGTGTGTGTGTGTGTGTGTGTGTGTGTGTGTGTGTGTAACACACTCTAACCAAGGCAAGACTATGAATATTGTCCACTATACTCTTTTTACTCTAACTTGGCCTAAAACTCCCCTATTTCCGTCCTGAATGCTGAGTTGTAGCAATAGATGAACACTGGAAGATGATGCTGGTCACGAAGATGTGCTGAGACAAGGTTGTAGAGCCATAGCATTGTACTTTCTGCCACTGAACTACGTGAAATCAGCTGCAAAAGAACGAAAATCTGGGCCAAGTGAAAGTGAAAAGAATATATCTTCCTCAGTTTATATATAATGTTTTTGTACGAACATTTATATCAACAGTTACCTTTTTTTCCTTCATAATATGTAAGAACGACGTCGAACCAAATTTTTGAAAAGGTCAAGGAATGTAAGAGTTCTCTGTGGTAAGAAATTAAGGAGAAAAGTGTCGTGGGTGTTGGCGGAGCATTGCGGTGAGATGTGCAGGCACACGCATGACTGTACACACACACACACACACACACACACAATACTCTCTAATGGAACTTGCTGGTGGGAAAATGTGTGTATGTAACTGGTGGTGTGAGAGGTTGCCATGGTAACACACAGGCACCTCCCAGTAGTCAACCAAAGACTTCCTTAGCGATATATTTTTGGACAAGGCTGATTAACATCCTTTTGTACGTTTTGTATGCAGATTATGGTAAAGCTTGAAGTATTTATACAGCACAGTAGGAGAGAAAGGTGTAATAAGTAAAATTAATCGCCAAGGGACAGGTGCTAGGGAGTTGTAGAATGAGTTTATAGCTGTAATTTTTATCAGAGCGTTCCATTAAGCTGTATGTATAGTTTATCAGACTTAACATGGCTGAGATCTTCATTTTGATGCTTACTTCTCATAGCATAATTACAGGCAGAAGAAGACGATAACACGGCTCTACATATCTCCAACAGCACTTTTTCGTGACTAGCATCATATTGTATGGTCAGGCTCTTGTTACAGCTCAGCATTCAAGATGGAGAGATGGCAATTTTAGGCCAAGTTAAAGTGAAATTCTGTATCCATTCCATATCACCTTTTCGTGACTATACCGGTCTTCCTCTAACACGGACCAGATTTCCATCCCTGTGTAGGTCATTTTACTCATTTCACGTAGTCCAGTGCCAGGAAATGACAATGGTACGGCTCTACATCCTTTACATAGCGCTTCTTCGTGACTAGCATAATGTTTTGGTGTTCATCTATTGTTACAACTCAGCATTCAAGATGGAGAGATGGTAATTGTAGGTCCATTTAGGGAAAAGAGAGTATTGTTTTATATTCTAGTGTTAATGTATCCTTACAGCTCAGCATTTAAGGTGAGGAGATGGCAATATTAGACAAAGTGAAAGTGAATAGAGTATGGTAAACATCTAAGTATAATTTCTGACTTTATTTGCTACGGTCCCTGATGCTTCCTCTACGACGGTTTTCTCTTATGCACCCAGGCTCCTAAGACCCATTCCCAGCTGAATAACATCGTCTGGAATCTAATAGAATAAAAGTACTAGAGTTGCATGATCATTGGAGGGTTAATATTTACAGCATTAACGCTCTCAGACATTTATAAATAGCTCACAGGTGCATAATAGCCTCTTGTATTAGCTAAAATAAAGTAGTAGAGTTTCCCTGAAGATGAGAGGGCCTCCGTGCTCTCTAGGGGTTCTAAAAGTAGTTGGGTAAAGTTTCACATAAGTTTCTGGGCTGAACAAACGTGGCATTCCATTGGTCAGTCAGTGGTACTCGGACGATAAGAGGGTGAGGCTGCGTTGGCTCCGTCTCCTGATGTAAGTGTTAAATTTTACTGTTTTGGGGTTAAATTTCGCTGTTTTTGCCGTTAAGATGATTCAGATAGGACACAGAGGTATCTTGCTGCCAACCAGGAAGTGTCATAGGTCAAATAGATTCAACAGATGAGGGCAATAGACGTCGTTTTGCTGGTTAGGGGGTAGTGATGGTGTGTAGGCTTCTCCTCTTGCTGCAAGTGTTGGGTTTTGCTGTTTTTGCCATTAAGGTGACTAAATTAGGACACGGGGATATCTTACGGTCAGCCAGGAAGCGTTGTAGGCCAAAGAAATTGTAGAAAATAAGGGAAATGGATGTAATTTTAATAGTCGTGTATCGTCACCTATATCTATAGCCCTAATTGTCTAGTTATCTATAGCCAGACGCCTTAAACCCGTAAGGGGTGGCCACAAACAAATCGCCTCCATGTC